>NW_006203408.1:172932-178302 GCF_000334495.1 Tupaia belangeri chinensis | reverse complement strand
TGGCAAGCAGCTCATGCACCCTATGACAAATAATTCTGAAAATAAAATATATACACGTGGGTTTCAAAAATTGAATTATCTTTTAATTCCATCTTTCCATGGGCTTTTTGAAGTCTCCTTATATTTCTCTCTTCTGGTTATTTTTACCCTTGGCTACTGCCACCTCTCCACAATTTGGTCATCAATGAAAGTTGTGTGTGTCTTTCTTTGGCATAGATTTGTTATAGCAGAAATACAAAAACCAAGAAATGTCTATAGCAGTTTTTTAAGGAATTATTTACTTTATTATCATTGTTATTTTTTCACATGAGTTCACCAGACACACACACACACACACACACACACACACACGGTGAGGGCGGGGGGGAGTGAGAAAGCAAGCTGCCAGGTCCAGGACTCGAACCGTGGTTGGTCATAGGGAAAGTCCAGCACCTCAACCACTATGCCATCTCCTGGCCCCATCTATAGTAATTTTAATATAACTTTTAATAACAGAAATGTTAGGAGAAAGAAATTTTGAATTTCAAAAGTACCAATCATCAAAAGTTGTTCCCAAAATTTAAAATTTGTGAAGAAAGTGGGTGGTAGAAGCTTTTTTCTTCCCTCCTCACCCCTGAGGACATAAAAATCTGAGTGGAAGTCAGAAAAACAATAGAATAAGAAAATGATTATAGCTACCAAGGAATGAGGGTGGAAACCACAGATATATTTAGGGGCCTAGGAACAGAGGAATAAGTGGATTTACTTTTTATTTGCAGCCTTACTACATAAATACATACATTATTGCGTGCCACCAAAGTACATTTGAGACAATAGAATAAGTAGAAACTTCTAGGTAAAGAAGGGATTCAGCCTCACTAAGTACCTTATGCATCCCTGTAAGACCTAGAGAGCTGCAAAATATACCCAGGCCCCTGTCATTCTCCCCTTTTGGCTAAGGAATGCATGAGCATATGAGAGAGAAATACTAAAAGGAACAAAACTGATATGATAAGGTAGCTGCTATGGGTGCTGTGTCCTTCACTTGATTTGCTGTCTCTTAGTGGAAACCCTAGCAGGAGAAATGGATTAACAAATGAAATTCTCTGGCTCTCCTGAATCTAAATTCCCACTCTTGACAGTGAATCAGAGTCAATTTTCCATGTAACTCCTGACTCACCGCTGGGGCTGGGTGGGACAGTGACGGTCCGCCCACGTGTCTGTCCTGTGCAGTGCTAATAAACAGTCTCTCTGCCCATCTGGAAAAAAAAAAAAAAAAAAACAACCTTTTACATGCTGCCTCAGGTTTTCAGCCATAACTTCTCAGTCTATATATTGCATCTAGCATGGTGTTCAGTTACAGCTCTAAAATGTATGAAGGCTGTCCCTGTCAATGCCTGCATCAGTGAGCTTATAATGTTTTTGGTTTTTGAGTTTTAAGGTTTTGTTTGTCTGTTTTTGTGCTTAAAGAGCACAATTGCTGGTGAGAGACAGAGAGAGAGAAGAAAGCTCCTCTCCCCATGGGGAACAGTCATGCCGCGATTCCTTCTCCTCCCTCTTTTCAGGATATTAGGCATGCAAATACACATGCTCCGTATGTTTATCAAACCAGCAGGTCTAGGACTTGAACAATACTGCCAGTCATGTGGGATCTAGTTACTTTAACTACCAGGCCATGGTCAAAGCCCTTACAATGTAATTGAAAAACTAAAACGTTGGGTAAAAAATCCAAAGTATATACTGCATTAAGTAACTAACAACTAATACACTGCGTGTGCGCACACACACACACACACACACACACACACTGGTGGAGAGAGGGTTAGAGAGAAATTTCTAAGAGTTGACTTGTGATAATGAAACCTAGCAAGTTTCAAAATTAGCAGGGGGAGTTGGCAAGTTGGCAACAAGAAGAGCTGATGGTCTGGTTCCATTGTGAACGCTGTCAGATACAAGACCCAGGAAGAACTGATGTCCCAGTTTTAGCCCAAAGGCAAGAAAGGCTGATGTCCCAGTTGGAGTACAAAGGCCTCTCCTAGAGAAAAACTTGTTTTGCTTAGGGGAGGGAGAATTGATCTTTTTGTTCTATCTAAAACTTCAATTGATTAGACGAAGCCTACCCACATTTCTGAGAGCAATCTGCATTACTCTTAAGTCTACCAATTTAAATAACATTAATATTATAAAAATGTATTCCCTTGGAATAACCCATCCTGAGTATCCTTGACCAGATATCTGGGCACCATATGACACACTAATGTTGACACATGAAATTAATGAACACAGACTCCTTACACAAAACATAACGAGGAGAGGAAATTTAAAGGTAGTTGCATTTTTTTTTTTAATTTGCTAGAGGACACATATGTGAGACAGAGAGTAAGTGGAAAACCACCCACTATAAGTGATTGTCATGCCACAATCTTTTTTTCTTCATTTGGTAGTTGTATTTTATTAAAAGAATGCATTGATAAAAATCTTCATATAATTGTTAAATAGCAGAATTAAAATTAAACCAAAGAAATAGAAATAAACATTATTTTATCAGCTGAAAGTAAAAAGTGCAATCAAGGGCAGGTTGAAGGCATGATGGTTAATGTGCTGAATTCCCACATGGTCAACTGTGGTTCAAGTCCTGAACACAGTGGATTGAAAAATCATGCTAGGCACGTCTATGTGCATACCCAAAATCCCAAGAGGAGAATAGAAAAAAAAAGAACTTTGATTTGGTCATCCACTGGGGGTGATTTGTCCAGGGAACAGATGTGCCTTATGACAAAAACCTGGGGGGGAAAAAGTGTAAACAATGTGAAACATTAGTATAAATGAAATTGGAAATCAGTCTTCATCTTTTTTTTTTTTTTTGAAGAGGTTTTTGCTATAGGGTGCATGCGCTCGCCAGACAGACAGAGAGAGACAGAGAGACAGAAAGTGAGAAATTACCCCCCAGGGGGTATGGCCACGCCACAATCCCTTCTCCTCCATTCTCCTCTCAGGATCTTGGGCATGCACGCACACGCCTGGCATGAGTTTTAAGTCACTGGGTCCAGGACTCAAACCGCGGTCGACTACATGGGAGTCCAGCGACATAGCCATTACGCTAACTGCTGGTCCCAATCAGTCTTCATCATTTTAAATTATGTGACCTTTAAAAACTTATTATTTGTGTTATTTGAATTATTTCAGATTGTATATATAAAATAGGACTTTTTACTATTTAAAATTTACATAATAGAAAAATCAAATATAACATACCATAATTGTAGTTACTATGTACACACTAGATTTTAATGAGATAAAACATGTTATTACAAATAAAGTACTAAGTACACAGCCTGGCATATAGTAAGCCATCAATTGGAGTTTACAATTAGTGTTATTGTTATTTTCTAGCACCCAAGTCACGAATTCCATACTAAATGATGCCACAAGCATACAACCAACCAAATCCAGACTATGGGAAGTTCTATAAATAAACAACTTTATTTCTTCAGCAAACAACTTGTAAGAAAAAATAGAGAAAGGGCTACCCATAAGTTGAAAAAAAAAGTACCTAAGAGATATATTAATCAAATGGGACTATTTGATTAGATCCATATTCAGAGTAACATTTTTCAAGTTCTCAGAAAAACAATGACATTTTTAAAATTCTCAATCAGAAAATTGACTAAACAGTTACTATGTTAAGGACTTTTTTCTCTTTTTTATTATTATTTTTAATTTTATTATTATTATAATCTTGTTTATATTCCATTGAATCACTAATAACTTTACAGTGTATTACATTTCTTCTTCCCGAAGGAATACCATGCATATCAGTCAATACAAAGACATTAAAATCCCCATCAACATCATCAAATAGCTTTTCATTATTTTTCTAGGTTATTATTATTATTATTCAAATTATTTTTCAAACATTCAATCACTATTTAAAATTTTGCTTGTAAAAAGACTTTACCCAACATGAAATACTTCTCAGACCAGTCTAGTTGAAAATAGTATACACGTCATCATCAATGGTAATAAGCTATTTCTGTGTCCCACTAATGTCATGCTGCATAGCTTTTCATTATTTTTCTAGGTTATTATTATTATTATTCAAATTATTTTTCAAACATTCAATCACTATTTAAAATTTTGCTTGTAAAAAGACTTTACCCAACATGAAATACTTCTCAGACCAGTCTAGTTGAAAATAGTATACACGTCATCATCAATGGTAATAAGCTATTTCTGTGTCCCACTAATGTCATGCTGCCTATTTATTCTCTTGCTATCCTTCTCCATACTATTCTCTTCTCCTACCACATTACACACAGCCTTCATCATTACTATTTTCACTGCTTTTATGCCCTCCAATATTTCGATCTCTACCACAAAGTGTGGATAGTCAGTGTATATTAAGTGGATACATACAATATCTTTCTTTCATATCCTGGCTTGCTTCACTCAGCAATAGATCCTCCATATCTGACCACTTTCAATGAAATGCCAGGGTCTTCTCGTTTTTTTATGACTGAGTAGTATTCCATAGAATATATATGCCACACTTTTTCAACCCATTCATCATTTTGTGGACAGTTGGGTTGGTTCCATGTCTCTGCAATCATGAATAATACTACAGTAAACATTGATGTGCAAAGGGCTTTTCTGATTGCACTTTCTCCTGTCCTTTGGGTAAATACTCAGAAGTAGGATTGCTAGATCAAATGGTAGTTCTATTTTTTAGATCTTTAAGGAACCTCCATATTGTTCTCCACAGTGGCTGAACCAGTTTATATTCCCACCAACAGTGTAGGAGGGTTCCCTTTTCACCATATCCCTGCTAACACTTATCACTTCTTATATTTTTAATCATTGCCATTCTGACAGGGGTTAGATGGTACCTCATTGTGATTTTAATCTGCATCGCCCTTATGATGAGGGATGTTGAGCATTTCTTCATATGCTTTTTGGCTGTTCATATGTCTTTCTTTTTTTTTTTTTTCACTTTTTTTTATTATTATTATTTTTTTTTTATTATTATCATAATCTTCTTTATATTACATTGGATTACATATAACTTTACATTGACTTCCATTGCTTTTTCAAAAGGGAATGCCATGCATGTCAGTCAATACAGAGGCATCGATCTCCCCGCTTTATCATTCAAAGTCTTTTCCATGCATTTCCCAATAATTATTATTATTATAATTTTTTAAAACAGTCAATCACTATTTCTCATTTTGCTTGTTAAAAGACTTCACCCATCATGAAATACTTCCCAGACCAGTCCAGTTGAGAATACTATACACGTCATCTTCAACAGATAATAAACCATATCTGTTTCTCACTAACATCCCCTCTATTGTTCACTTGCTATCTTTCTCTATCCTCTTCTCTTTTTTTTTT
>NW_006203408.1:166412-171482 GCF_000334495.1 Tupaia belangeri chinensis | reverse complement strand
CCCGCCGCGTGGCGCGCCCCCCGGAGCATATGTCTTTCTTAGAGAGATTTTTATTCAGCTCATTTTCTGATCTTTTAATTGGGTTAAACTTTTTTTTGTCCCATTCAGTATAATATTAGCTGTAGGTTTTTCTTTTTTCTTTTTTTTTTTATTATTCATACATTAAATCACTATACATTATTTAGATTGTGAAGAGACTTTACTCAGCCAGCATGATATACATCTCAGTCCAGCCTAGTTGAGACTATTGGACACATCCTCATCAATAGATAATAAACCTTATCTATGTCCCGCAAGTGTCTTCCTCTCCATTTCCCCCCCAAATTTTCTCTCCTACATTCTTCTCCTCCCACACTCTCTTTCCACTTTGTCTCTAGTGTCCATTACAATTTTTAATACTTGTATATTCTCCAGTCTTTCAGTCTCTATCAAAGAGTGTGGACAGTCGATATAAATTAAGTGGAGATGTGCAATATCTCTCATAGCCTGACTTGCTTCACTCACAGATGGCTTTTATTGTGTTGAGAAATGACCGTTCTCTACCAATCTTCCTAAGGGTCTTAATCATGAAAGGATGTTGTATTGTATCAAATGCTTTCTCTGCATCAATTAAAATGATCATATGGTTTTTATTTTTCTTTCTATTAATATGGTGTATTATATTTATGGACTTGTGTATATTGAACCACCCTTGTATTCCTGGAATAAAGCCTACCTTGTCGTGATGAATAATCTTTGTTATATGTTGTTGGATACAATTTGTGAGTAACTTGTTCAGAATTTTTGCATCTATGTTCATCAACGATATTGCTCTGTAGTTTTCCTTTCTTGTCATTTCCTTATCAATTTTGGAAATGAGGATAATGGAAGCTTCATATAATGAATTTGGGAGGGACCAGCAGTTGGCGTAATGGCTATGTTGCAGGACTCCTATGTAGTCTACCAAGGTTCAAGTTCTGGACCTGGTGGCTTAAACTCACGCCAGGCATGTATGCATGTGTGCACAAGATCCTGTGAGGAGAATGGAGGAGAAGGGAATGTGGAGCGGCCATTCCCTCTGGGGGGTGATTTCTCACTTTCTGTCTCTCTGTCTCTCTCTGTCTTTCTGGTGAGCACACGTGCCCTATTTGGGGGGCCCCGGGCCCTAAAAAAAAAAAAAAAAAAAAAAAAAAAACTCTAAAAAATATGAATTTGGAAGGTTTCCTTCCTTTTGAGCCTTTAGAAATAATTTGAGTAGGATAGGAATTAATTCTTTCTTAAAAGTTTTGTAGAATTCAGAAGTAAAGCCATTTGATCTTGGGCTTTTCTTTGTCAGGAGGTTATTTATTACTGATTAAATCTCCTTGCTTGTTATGGGTCTATTCAGGTTCTCTATGTCCTCCTGATTCAATCTTGGTAGATTATATGCATCCAGGAACTTGTTCATCTCCTCCAAGTTCTCTTGTTTATTGGCATATAGTCGCTCATAGTATCCTCTAATGATATTATGTCTGTTGTAATGTTGCCTGTTTCATCACATATTTTATTTATCTGTTTTCTTTCTTTTTTCTTCTTTATCAGTCTAGCCCATGATGTGTCAATCTTGTTAATCTTTTCAAAGAACAAGCTTTTGCTTTCATTTATTTTCTATATGGTTCGTTTATTTTCTATTTCATTTATTTCTGTTCAAACCTTTATTATTTCTTTTAACCTGGTGTTTGTTTCTTTCTTTGTTTTCAATTCCCTGAGACATGATGTTAGGTTATCTATTTGCCATTTTTCCTTCTTTTTCTTATGCACACTAATTGCTATGAATTTCCCTCTTATGACTACTTTCGCCATGCCCCATAGATTATGGAAACTCATGTACTCATGATCATTTGTTTCCATAATTTTTTTAATTTTAGACTTCATTTCTTCAGTCGTTAAGTTGTTCAGAACTAGGATGTTCAGTTCCTTGTGTTTGTGTATTTTTGAGGGTGTTTCTTAAAATTAATCTTGAGTTTAATTCCATCATGGTCAGAGAAGATGCTGGATACAGTTTCTATGCCTTTGAATCTGTAAAGCCTTGATTTGTGTCCTAACATATGGTCAATCTTTGAAAAGGTTCCATGCTGGGATGAGAAAAATGTATATTTTGTGGTCTTAAGGTGGAAAATTCTATAGATATCTATCAAGCCCATTCTATTTGAAGTATAATTAGGTCCTATATCTAATTTTTGCCTAGAAGATCTGTCTAAAGGAGATAATGGGGTGTTGAGATCCCCAACTATTATAGTGTTGCTCCCTATCTCTCCTTTTAGCTCCAGCAGTCCTTCCTTCACATATTTAGGAGCTCCTGAGTTGATGGTGCTCCTGAGTTGGGTGCATAGATATTCGTAAGCGTTATGTCTTCTTGATGAATTAGTCCATTTACTACTATAACATGCCTTTCTTTGTCTCTTCTTACAGTCTTTGTTTTAAAGCCGATTTTGTCTGAAATCAGTATCACAACTCTAGCCCTTTCTTTATTTCTATTTTTATGGGATATCTTTTTCCAGCCTTTCACCTTTAGTCTATGTATGTCTTTATCCATAAGGTGTGTTTCTTATAGGCAACAGATAGAGGGTTTCTAGTTTTTTAGCCATTCGGCCAGTCTATGTCTCTTGATCGGAGAATTTAATCCATTGACATTCAAATGTTATTATCAACATTTCCAGACATGTTTCTATCACTAAGTGAGCCATTTTCTTGGTTGCTTTTTGTTCTCTTTTCCTGATATAGCACTCCCTTCAGAAATTCTTGAAAAGCTGGTCTGGAGTTGGTAAATTTCTTCAGATTTTTTTTATCTGAGAATTTTTTTATCTTTATTTCCCATATGAAAGATAATCTTGTTGAGTATAGTATTCTTGGTTGAAATTGTTTTTCATTCAACACTTTGACTATATTTTCCTATTCTTTCCTTGCCTGCATTGTTTCCACCAAGAGATCCAATGTTAGCCTGATGGGGTGACCTTTGTAAGTAACTTGACGTTTCCTTCTTGCCAACTTTAGTATCTTGTCTTTGTTGTTTTTGCCAATCTGGCTATGATGTACCTTGGAGAGGATCTTCTTGGGTTAATTCTACTCAGAGTCCTATATATTTCTTGGGTCTGGATATTTGAATGCCTCTCTAGGTATGGAAAGTTTTCTTTCAGGATTCCTTGGAATAAATTATCAATGTGCTAATTATTTTCTTCCTCTTCTGGGATACCAATTATCTGGATGTTGGGGCACTTGATGGTATCCAGTATTCCTCGTATATTATCCTGATTTTTCTCAGTCTTCTTGATAGTTTTTTCTAGGGCAGGTGTTTTGTCTTCTACATTCAAGATTCAATATTTTGCCTGACCTAATCTACTTTTAATACTTTTCAAGTAGGTTTTGATTTCCAGTATCACATTCTTCAACCCAGAAGTTCTATTTGGTTCTTTTTTAAGGTGTCTATTTCATTTTTCAAATCATGAAAGTGCTTCCTCATCTCCTGGAGCTCATTATCTCTTTTCTCTTGCATCTTACAGTTATTTTGGCCACTACAAATATACTGAATTGCTTATCCAACATATCCACAGCGTCCATTGTATTGATGATGGGTGATGTGGGTTTGACTATTTCCCTTGGAGGAGAGGCATTTTGTTGGTTGCTCATATTTACTTAGTATATGTGTTGCCGAAGTGAGCACAGTTGCTCATATTTCTTGAGCCTCTGCAATTGTCCCTAGTTATCTGGTGATCTATACATTCCTTCCTAACTTATTCAAGGTACTTCTTAGTGTTAAAAAGTGTGCAAGATTAGAAAATTGGCCATCTCTCTTCTGATCTGCCTACCTGTTGCTCACCAGTACCATGCACTGTTGTCACTGGTCCTGGGTGACCCAAAAAGTCCTCCCTGTTTCTAAGGAGTAGTCAACCTCCAACTGACCTAATAAGCTTCACCTCAGAGCAAAGAAAAAAATCACATGGTGCACTACGAGTGCTGTGCATTATTCAAAACAATGAAATTCTCAGAGTCCAAAGGCAAGTGGGGAAGGGGTGGAGGATGAACAATGGGCCCCAGCCATTAGGGCCTGCAGCCATAGGCAGCCTGGTGTCCAGCAATGCTGCTGGCTTTAACCAGTCTCTGGATGGGGTAAGGAGGGGTACATGTTCATCTTAAAGTCCCAAGAAATAATCCTGAAGTCCAGAGATGAGTAGAGATGGGGATGAGCAACGGATCCCGGTCATTAGGGCCTGCAGCCACAGGCAGCCTGGTGCCCAGCAATGTCGCTGGTTTGAACAGGTCTCCAGATGGGGTGGGAAGGGGTGCAAGTTCATCTTAAACTCCTTAAAAGCAAACTGAAGTCCAGAGATGAGTAGGGGTAAGAATAAGTGACAGGTCCTGGCAGTTAGGGCCTACAGCCACCTAAGGACTTATTTTTCAATTTTTCTGTGTATAATGGAATTATTATGATGTTTCTAGAAAGTTATATTTTAGATTTTCATAATAGAGTATTATGAATGAAATATGATGCCTGAGATTATCTTCAAAATAATCCAATGTGCATGTAAAATTAATTGGTCTATAAAATTTCATATTCATACTAATTAATATTTATACCAATTCCATGGTATGAATTTGTTAAAATTTGAAAATTGAAAATATGAAACTGTTAAAATTTGACTCTTGACACGTTTCAATTCTCTCTAAATTTTCCATAATGTAAACTTAAAGAAAGAAAGTCAAAAGGGAGGAAAGGGCAGAGAAAACATCCTGTTTGAGGTCATATTGGTTTTTAAGGTTTTCTTCATTTTTATCACATCTAAAAACTCTGAATATCTAAATTGCACTCCAGACCATAAGAAATTCTCAAAAATGTAACCCTAGCAGCAGTTCCAGACACCAGGCGGACTGAGGCTGCAGGCCCAACCCTTGCGAATCTCCACGCATCCCCACCGTTCTTCCTCCTTGGACCCCAGGTTGGTTGCCTGGGACTTTAAGGCGAACCCCCACCCCACTCCACCCACAATCCGGATCGAGCCGGCCAGCAGTTCCGGACACCAGGCGGACTGAGGCTGCAGGCCCGACCCACCTGGT
>NW_006203408.1:157139-163378 GCF_000334495.1 Tupaia belangeri chinensis | reverse complement strand
GCCTAGACATTGCTCCTGCCTGAGGCGCTGAATCGGTTAGCCAAAGACGGGTAAGAGAGTCTGAGCCTAACAGCTGTACAGGAAACCCATCATCGCTATGGAATTCTCCAATGACGGGTAAGGATGGACGTATGGCTCTAAAAACAACTCCAACCTAAGACAGGCATGACTCCCCCAGGTTTTTCTCCTCTATTTGAAAAAATAAAAAAGGGGGACATGTGGAGAGCACTACATACAGAAGCCATCTTGAGCTATCCACCATCTTGGAAACCATTAGGCTTCACTTCCTCACTGAGCAAACCATTTCTCAGAAATCATGTGACCAACCATTCTCCCCAGAAGTGGTTGGGTTTCTAGGCAATGGGAGAGATCCACCCACATCAATGATTGGTTCATGCTGTTCTATCTCATTTGCATTTCGGGCAACCAATTGGTGCCCACCAGCTGTATACAACTCGCCATTTTTCCTCAATAAATGGAAGTAGATGGAAGAAGACAACTTGATCAGCACCTCGTATTGTGTGTGTGTTTGTCCCATCTCTTGTTCCCTCCCCCAGGGAACCTGTTCAACTGTCCTGCGGGCCAGGACAATTTGGTTCCATTCCCTTGCAGTTTCAGGCCTAGAGCAGTACTGCTTGCCCAGGGATCTACCCAGTGCCCACACAGAACACCTCCCAGGGATCCAGAGGAGGACAAAAGGCCAAACACCATCCCTACAGATCACGGTCCTCAAGAAAGTTTGTTCCACTCAGAAAACAGAGACGATCCATCATCATTAAAGGTCCTGGTAACAGGCTCATGAACCATGCACCCTAATGTGGACCTAGCAAGTTATATGCTCAGATCCAACCCTACTGAACTGTGATTCCAGAATTAATTTCATCAATTCAGAGGTCTAACAAGAAAAGGCCTTAACCTGCCAAAACCAGTTTGTAAAGACTGGAAGAGATGTTTGCTCCTTCAAATACACTGACACTAGCACAAGTCAATAAGAAGAACAAAAATTCAGGCAAACAAGACACCACAAGAAGAAATTAATGAATTTTCAATAATCAGTACTGGGCCCAGAAGGTGGCATGGTGGTTGAGGGCACTGGACTCCCACGTGGTCAAACACAGTTTCAGTCCTGGAACTGGTGGCTTGCTTTCTCACTTTCTCTCTCCTCTCTCTCTCTCTCTCTTCCTCATGCACATGCACGCACACACTCTGTCCCGACAGTGTACTCTGGATGGAAAATCTCATTTTGTATGCTGTATTGATGTACAGTGAATGAATGCAAATAAATAAATTGAAATAATAATAATAATAATAATAAAAGAAATTGCCTGAAAAAATCATTCAAAATAATAGCCTTAAAGAAACTCAATGACATGCAAGAAAAAAATAGAGAAACACACCCTTTCTCTATTTTTTCTTTATTCAAAGCACAAATAAAATAACTAACTAAAAAAGAAAAACAAAGTATATACAAAATAATTTTGGGTCTTTGGTGATTCAATAAAATGTGGGCGGAAAACAGTATATAAGGCAAACAGATACCAGAGACTGTGTGGGAGGAGAGTGGAAGATGGCAGAGGGTAAGAGATAGGGAATCAAGGATAGGGGGAAAAAAGTAAAACATACAGAAAACAAGAAATGGAAGATCATTTGCTGACAATAACATATTTGTTGATGTGCTTGATTGAGACAATATACAGTGTACTCTGGATGGAAAATCTCATTTTGTATGCTGTATTGATGTACAGTGAATGAATGCAAATAAATAAATTGAAATAATAATAATAATAATAATAAAAGAAATTGCCTGAAAAAATCATTCAAAATAATAGCCTTAAAGAAACTCAATGACATGCAAGAAAAAAATAGAGAAACACACCCTTTCTCTATTTTTCCTTTAATCAAAGCACAAATAAAATAACTAACTGAAAAAGAAAAACAAAGTATGTACAAAATAAGATAATAGGTAAAGAAATAGAAACTATAAAAAAGAACTAAACAAAAAAAAATCTGGTGATGAAAAATGTAAAGACAGAACTCAATAGAAAGCTTCAACAAATGAATGAGAAGACAGGTCATTTGAAATTTCACAATAAGAAAAAAGACTGAAAAGGAGTAAAGAAAGCAAAGGTATCTATGGGACAACATGAAATGCATGAATATATGAATTATTGAATTCCCAGGGGAAGAAGAGAGAAAGTAAGGAAGAGAAAGCTCAAAAACCTGTAACTAGAACTACCATATGATACAGTAATTGCATTCCTGAGTATCTACCCAAAGTATAGGAAAAGCTCACTTAGGAAAACACTTGAACATCCATGTTTATTGCAGCATTATTCACAATTGTTAAGACATGGAATCAACTCAAATGTACAAAATCAGATTAATGGACTGAAACAATGTGGTATTTAGACATCATGGAATACTATTCAGCCATAAAAAGGGGCAGGGATCCTGATATTTGATACATTGTTTGATACAAAGTGAACAAATATGGGCGATTTAATGCTGATCAACACAAGCCAGACATGAAAGAGAGGCATTGTAGAGTTTTGTGTCCAGAGACTGGCAGCACCAGTGGCGGCGGTGGTGGCAGGGGTGGGAGCTGGAGCTCCAGCAGCTAAGGACAAAGAGTAGGCAGGTCTGGAGGAGGGAGAGGAGCCAGTCCGTGTCAACTCCCTGGTTGGGCATTTCTCCTCTGAGCAGCACCAGTTTCTTCATCTTTGGGGGAGATGGGCATACAGCCCATCCATGACCATGGGCGACAAGAAGAACCCGACCTGCCCGGAAAGACCAGAGAAACTTGAGGCAGACAAGGCTTTTGGGATTTTAGCGTCTGCACCTTCAGGAACAGCACTGAAGCCTTTAAATGTAGCATCTGCGATGTGAGGAAAGGCACCTCCACCAGGAAACTTCAAATCAATTTTCAGCTGCTGGCAAGACAGGTAGCCCCCTAAAAAGGAGAATGAGAAGGTGGAAAAGCAGGACAAAGAGATGCCTGAGAAAGATAAGGAAATCAATCCTAGTGTTACCAAGAAAAATAGACAGTCTGCAAATGCTAAAGACCACTAAAGACCAGTGACACTAATTACACCTGAAGGCCCCAACTGAAAAATGTGGACAGGATCATCACACAGCAGTTGTCAGTAACTAGGCAATGTCACCATCATTATCACAGACTTTATGGAAAAGACTCGCTCGTCTTCAACATCCTCATCCACAGTTGCCTCCAGGGCAGGGTTAGAACAGCAGAACCAGAGCAGCTCAGGGTCAGAGAGCACAGACAAAGGCTCCTCCCAACAGCCCATCAGTAACCATGGGCAGCAAGAAGAATCCAACCAGCCCGAAAAGACTAGGGAAACCTGAGGCA
This sequence comes from Tupaia belangeri chinensis, assembly GCF_000334495.1. Lineage (NCBI taxonomy): Eukaryota > Metazoa > Chordata > Mammalia > Scandentia > Tupaiidae > Tupaia > Tupaia belangeri. The sequence continues at coordinate 160,011 of NW_006203408.1, read as the reverse complement.
GACAAGGTTTTTGGGATTTTAGCGTCTGCACCTCAGGAACAGCACTGAAGTCTTTAAATGTAGTATCTGCGATGTGAGGAAAGGCACCTCCACCAGGAAACTTCAAATCAATTCTCAGCTGCTGGCACAGCAGGTAGCTTAGCAGTGTGCCACTCCACCTCCCCCTAAGAAGAAGGTGGAAAAGCAGGACAAAGAGACGCCTGAGAAAGATTAAGTAAATTAATCCTAGTGTTACCAAGAAAAATATACAGTCTGCAAATGCTAAAGACCAGCGACATAATTACACCTGAAGGCCCCAACTGAAAAATGTGGACAGGATCATCACACAGCAGTTGTCGGTAACTAGGCAATGTCACCATCATTATCACAGACTTTATGGAAAAGACTCACTTGTCCTCAACATCCTCATCCACAGTGGCCTCCAGGGCAGGCTCAGAACAGCAGAACCACAGCAGCTCAGGGTCAGAGAGCACAAAGGATCCTCCTGTTCCTCCATGCCAAAGGGCAACATGTCAGCAGTAAATGATGCATCTTTCTGCAATTGCACATGGAATTGTGAAAACTATAAATCGGGGTATGAAATTCAAATCCTCTGCCTGCCCCTGCTGCAAGCATCCCTGGTGAGTCTTCTGTGGACACCGACTCTGTAGTGATGCTGCCAGAATGATTTCTGCTCACCATGGGCATCTGACCACCAAGGAACTTCGCACCCTGACAGTTACTCTTGACACTTTTACGTGTTTTATTGTTTTATATGGTTTTACTAACAATCATTTATAATTGGATGTGCTCCTGAATCTACTTTTTATTTTTAAAAAATCTGTTGTACACAATTTTCCATCTACATTACAACTGGTTTTTTAATGTTGTTTTACTGGGGAGAGGTTTGGAAGGAGAAGGGAACTTCTATTTATTATGTTCACAAACTCCATTCTTTCAGCATATCCTTTTAAGTTCAGTGTTTCTTCCAGTTACACTAAGTACTACCAGCTTTGATATATTTGTATAGATGTCATTTTATATAAAGGGTTATTTGAAACCAATCCATAGCAACACTGGTGCTTAATACACTGTGAAGTGAATACAATATTGAACAGTTGCAGATCTAGGATAGTCACTTCTATGAAAGTGCTGAAATTGAATTCAAATCAGTTTTACATGAAATATGTTCTAACCCACTTAGAAACTTGACACTTTCAGCTGCCTAAAGAGTACTGGACAACATAAAAAAATATATGGTTTTTAAACAATGTGATCTCAAATTTAAAGACTGCTCCAGATAGCCTGCATTAGCAATGGAATAACTAACAAATCAGTTGAGGAGGATATCAGTCATTCAAAAGTAACTAAACTAGCTGCAGAATGCCAAGTATTAGTGTAAATTATGGTTCCATGTTAACATTGCTGTTCTTACTTATATCAGCATTCATGAAAGTATGGTGTTCTATCACTCAAATTCCATTCATTTTCCAGACCTCTCTACTCATTCCTGAGGTAAACCTAGATATATGTCTTTAGTTTTAGGATTGAACCAGTCTAAATTGTATGTATGGTCCACACTGGAAGCTTCCCTTGTTTCCTCTTGACGTCGTAGTAGCTGTTCTTGTCACTGAAATGTGTTTGCTTCATGTCCCCCAGTTGCACCAACCCTCACCCTGAGAATTTAGTTGTGAGAATTCTTTTTCTTTCCTAAAACCTGCTATGATGTGTTTTACTGAACACAGGTTGTCAACCACACATCCAACCCCAACATGAAGCTTTTCAGTATTTGGAGGTATTTCTCAATCCCCTACTGTGAGAAGGAACTCAAGTGGCAATAGCGTGAGTGCCAGCAACCCAAGGGGCAGGGCAAGATTCTGCTGCTGTGAGCAGAGTGTGATCTATTTTCTTCCTCAACACAAAGATGGTTTGAGTAAACAGTCTCTTAAAGTTTCTGTTCATCCATTCTTTTTACCATCTTACAAAAATCAAAGACACCTAATATGATTCTACTCTTTCTCACTTGGAAAGAAAAAAAAAAAAAAACACCACATCTTGATGTTAAGAACCTGGTTTACTGTAGTCACTGATGTACCATGATTTAAATCCTCTTCTCAAAGGTATACATGATAAAGCAGTGCCATTTGTTGTAGTGGTCCTATTCTCAAATGCATGGTCAATGATTTCCTCTTTTTTTTTTTTTTTTATTTTATTATCATCATAATCTTCTTTCTATTACACTAGATTACATATAACTTTACATTGACTTCCATTGCTTTTTCAAAAGGGAATGCCATACATGTCAGTCAATACAGAGATATCAATCTCCCCGCTTTATCATTCAATATCTTTTCCATGCTTTTCCCAATAATTATTATTATAATTTTTTAAACAGTCAATCACTATTTCTCATTTTGCTTATTAAAGAGACTTCACCCATCATGAAATATTTCCCAGACCAGTTCAGTTGAGAATACTATACATGTCCTCATCAACAGGTAATAAACCATATCTATTTCTCATTAACATCCTGCCTCTCTATTGTTCACTGCTGTCTTTATCCTCTCCTCTCTCCTTTTTTTTTTTTTTATACTTTGTTTTTTATTATAAATTTTTTTTCTTTTCTCATCACAACACACATATGAATTTTCCATCCAAAATACACTGTGCATTGGCTCAATCAAGCACATCAACATATATGTTCTCAGCAAATGATTTCCCAATTTTTGTGTCCTGCATACCTTGCCTTTTGTTTTGCCATCCTAGGTTCCCCATCCCCACCCTCTGCCATGTCCCATCTTCCTCCTCCATTGTCCCTGACATTCATGATTGCCCTCAATGGCTTCCGCCCCCCCCCATTCAATTGTTCTACCAATGAACTCAATTGGTCTAA
>NW_006203408.1:132243-155396 GCF_000334495.1 Tupaia belangeri chinensis | reverse complement strand
ATTTCCTCTTTTTAAAATGGGGATTATATCTGGTATGCAAGCTCTGCTTATCTTCTTAAATATATTTTTAAAGTATATACTAATGAACCAAGGAAATCAGATGCATTCTATAAGAATCAGAATATATAATACATAGTGATTTAACTATGAATTTTAAATCCACATTTTAATATTCATAGGATATTGCAAAGACATTCTTTCTAAAATTTTAATATTCCTTTTATTAAGGCTCTCAGGAAGGGTAAATTAGTCAGCCATATTTATTTTCCAGAGGTGTAAGGAAATTACTGTTTTTAAATTAACTTTTAAAAAAATTATGCCACCGGGAACCAGCAGTTAGCATAATGGCTATGTCACTGGACTCCCACGTAGTCGACCGCAGTTCGAGTCCTGGACCCGGTAGCTTAAAACTCACGCCGGGCGCATGTGCATGCCTGCCCAAGATTCCGAGAGGAGAATGGAGGAGAAGGGATTGCGGTGTGGCCATCACCCCTGGGGAGCAATTTCTCGCTTTCTGTCTCTCTGTCTCTCTGTCTAGCGAGCACATGCGCCCTATAGCAAAAATCTCTCAAAAAAAAAAATTATGCCACCAAACTCATGTTGCTTGTTGAACCTGTTAGTGTTGGTATGCACTTTGTTCAGGACACTATGTACTTTGTGAAAATTAGTTTCTTGTAAAGTAACCGGACACCCTAGATTAGCTACTCATAGGCTGCTAGTTAATTCATTGCTAATGTCTCAGCTTTTCAGTTTTTCCTCCATGATAAATTAAAGAAAAGGGAGGGGTGAGGGAAGGGAGGACTGCTTTAGAACAAGTGAAATGATAATACCATTTTGGTAGAAACTACAGCTATCAGTGGGAGTTATCGAAACAATCAGATGTTAAGGGGTCAGTCCCTTAACTACTTGGGGTAGTAAGGTGGTAGTTATTTCAGTCTTTTAATTTCTGAAATTGATGACATCCCGCAGGCATGTATTCTAGAAATGGAATTCATGTAACTTTCTGCATTTGCAGTTTGCCCTATAATTAGTAAGCAGCGCATAAAAACACTTGTGTAGATTATGAAGGCATATGTTAAAAGAGGACCAGAAATATTTGGTATTTGGTAGTGCAGAAAGCAGGTTAAAAACAAAAAAGCACAGTGTTGATACTTGCAAGTTTCCATTTATTTCATTTCTTTTTCTTTTTTTTATTATTATTATTTATACATTCAAGCACTAAACATCATTTAAATTGTAAAGAGATTTTACCCAGCATGATACACATCTTAGTCCAGTTCAGAATACTATACATATTCTCATCAACAGATAACAAACCATATCTGTATACCACAAATATCTTATCTCTCCTTATTTTTCCCCTAATTTCCTTTCCTGCACTCTTCCCCTCCCACACTCTCCTTCCACTTTGTCTCTAGTGTCCACAACAATTTTTAATACTTTTATGTCCTCCAGTCTTTCAGTCTCTACCATAGAGTGAGGAAAGTCTATATATGTTAAGTGGAGACATACAATGTCTCTGTTTCATAGCCTGATTTGCTTCACTCAGCAACAAATCTTCCATATTTGTCCATTTTCTATCAAATTCTAGGGACTTGTTTTTTTATGGCTGAATAATATTTCATGTAGTATATGTGCCACACTTTTTTAATACATTCATCCGTTGGTGGACATTTGGGTTGGTTCCATGTCTTAGCAATCGTGAATAAGATTGCAATGAATATAGATGTGCTAGCACTATTCTGACTGAGCGTCCTCCTGTCCTTTGGGTAAATACCCAGGAGAGGAATTGCTGGATCATATGGCAGTTCTATTTGAAGGTCTTTGAAGAACCTCCATATTGTTCTCCACAGTGGCTGGAATAATTTACAATCCCAACAACAATGTAAGAGTGTTCCCCTTTCACCACATCCCTACCAGCACTTATCATTTTTTTTTTTTAATCTATGCCATTCTGACTGGGGTTAAGTGGTATCTCATTGTGGTTTTGATCTGCATCTCCCTTATGATGAGGGATGTTGAGCATTTTTTCATATGTTTTTTGGCTGTTCATATGTCTTCCTTAGAGAGTTGTTTATTCAGCTCATTTTCCCATCTTTTAATTCGATTAATCATTTTCTTCCAGGTAGCTGCTTGAGTTCCCTGTGTATTCTGGTTATCAGTCCCTTATCCGAGGTAGAGTTAACAAAAATTCTCTCCCATTCTGAGGGTTGTCGATTCACACTAATTATGGTGTCCTTTGCTGTACAGAGACTTCTTAATCTGATGTAATCCCATCTGTCTATTTTGGAGATTATTGCCTGTACTTTGGGAGTCTTGCGTAAGAAGTCTTTGCCTATCCCAATGTTTCCCAGAGTTTTCTCAGAGTTTTCCTCTAGTAGTTTTATAGTTTGCAGTCTTAGGTTTAGATCTTTGATCCACGTTGAGTTGACTTTTGTTAATGGTAACAGATAGAAGTTCATATTTATCTTTCTGCAGGTGGACACCCAGTTTTTCCAGGACCATTTGCTAAAGAGATTTTCCTTTTCCCACTGAATTGACTGGTACCCTTTGTCAAAGATCAGGGAACCAGCACTAAGTGTAATGGCTATGTCACTGGACTCCCATGTAGTCGACCACGGTTCGAGTCCCAGACCCAGTGGCTTAAACTCACACCAGTCATGTGTGTGTGCATGCCCAAGATCCTGAGAGGAGAAAGGAGGAGAAGGGATTGCAGTGTGGCCATCTCCCCTGGAGGGTGATTTCTCGCTTTCTGTCTCTCTGTCTCTCTCTCTGTCTTTCTGGCGAGCACACGCAACCTATAGCAAAAACTTCTCAAAAAAAAAAAAAAAAAAAGATCAGTTGACTGTATGTTTTGGGGTTTTTTTCTTGGGGCTTCTACTCTGTTCCATTGGTCCTCATGTCTGTTTATTGCCAAAAATCATGCTGTTTTGATGAGCACAGCTTTGTAATATACTTTTGATCAGGAAGTGAGATGCCCACCCCCACTCCACTTTTCTCGTGCAGTATGACTTTGGCAATATGAGGTCTTTTATGATTTTAGACAAATTCTATGATTGTCTTTTCTAGATCTGTGAAGAATATCTCTTGTAATTTTATCAGTATTGCATTAAACATGTAGATTAATTTGGGTAGGATTGCCATTTTGATTATGTTAATTCTACCATTTATTTTAATGCCACACCATCTTTCACATTTGTGCATGCACAGACACACACATAGTTTACCTGAATTGCTCTACTTGAGTCATGCAGTTAAAAAAAAAAAAAGACATCTTGACACCCACAAAATATTTTAATTCAAACCTTTACGTTTCAATCTAGATCTTGAAAAGCATTGGCAGAAAGCTTCTGTGAGTTTAGTTCCACTAAGATGTTTCACCTGCCTTATCAAGACCATTTTCAGTCTACTTTTTAAGCTACCATATCTTAAATTATTGAAAATGTATTAATTGCTGAATATATAATAACCTTGCTTATATGTAACCAAAAATTTAGAGTATGACTGGAGCTGAACAGTTTTTAATGCACAAGCAGTTCTGTTCTTGTGTGTTACCTGTAACCTTAATTTATTGTGTAAAGATGGTTACATTATTTCCTTGACTTTGTTTGTTGGAGACAACTAGAGAATGCTTATTAAGTATGTAAAAACATAATCTTATCTTGTGAATTTTTGTTAATGTAGTATGTGAACTATATTTTTCATTTGCCCAGAAAGAGAGTTTGTATAATGCTTTTGGAAGTTTCTGCTGTCTTTAGAGCTGATGGTCTATTAAGTTTGTTTTTTCCTTTATGCTAAAGTGTCAGTTGGTGGTTTTGTGAACTAGACAGAAATTTACAGGTCTTATATGTTTTGGGGAAATTTATATTGGATATTGCTCTTTGTCTAGCAAATAAAAGATATTTTATATTCCTGTAAGTGGCATGTGCATGACTATGTTATTAAAAAACAATTTATAATTTTCCTGCTTTAAGTAGAAATGTATATTTATAAATTTTGCTTGTAGTTTTTTCACAAATAAGATAGTAAAATTTACATTAATAAAAAAGAGAGGCATTGTATGTCACTGTTTAATATGTACTGACTGTCTGCACTCTATAACAGAAGCTGAGAGACTGGAAGATATAAAAGCAGGGAGAGTGTTTGTAGACACCAAAGACACTACAGGAGTGGGTGAGTAATAGGTGTAGGAGGGAGGAAATCAAGTAAAAAATTTAAAAGACACAAAAATGAAAAGTTATCAGGTGATGATAATGTATATGGTAATATCCTTGACTGGACTAATATACACTTTACCCATGCTTGGAAAACCATTTATGTGCAGAACAGATGTACACTTGTTGAATTTAAATTAAAATGTATGAAAGAAATTAATTTAAAAATTTTTAATGAAAAAATACTGTCTGAAGTCCACAAAATGGGGAAAAAATATTTGCAAGCTACATATCTAACCAGAATATACAAACAAATCAAACAATGCAGGAAAGAAAAACAAAACAAAACAAAACAAATTTTTAAATGAGCAAATGACCTGAATAAATAGTTCCCAAAAGAAGATATAGAAATGACCAACATACATATTTAGAAAGTTTAGCATTGGTTTTCACCAGGGAAATTCAAATCAAAAGTATTACGATTATTTTAGTTACTATCAAAAATACAAAAAATAACAAATGCTGGTAACTCTGTGGAGGATGGAGAACCATTTATACTGTGGTGGAAATGTCAATTACATAGCCATTTTGGAAAACACTATGGAGATTATTCAGAAAACTAAAAATGAAACTGCTGTATAATCCAGCAATCCCACTAGGCAAATATCTAAATGTCATTAAAAATGGAAATCAAGAGGCTGGCAGGTGGCATGGTGGTTAAGGGTGCTGGACTCCCACATGACCAATCACGGCTCAAGTCCAGAACCTGGCAGCTTGCTTTCTCACTTTCCTTCTCCCTCTCCCTCTCTCACTCTGTCCCTCACCGTTCAAATTAAAATAAATAAATAATAAAGTTAAATAAAATATTTTTTTAAAAAAATCTAGACCTCAATGTTTATTGCAGCACTGTTCACAATAACTGAAATAGGAAATTGACTTAAGTGTCCATTGGCAGGCAAATGAATAAAGAAAATAATGGAGCAGTATTTAGTCAACAAAAACAACAACAAAAAGCTCTGTCATTTGAGTGAAACAGGTGAGCTTGGAGGACATCACGTTCAGTGAAATAAGCTAACCACAGAAAAATAAATACTATATAGTCTAACTCATATGTAGAAACTAAAAAAAGACCTCAAAGAAATAGAGAACTGGGGAAACACTACTAGAAGCTCGGCAAAATAAAAGAGTGGGGGGGTAAAGTGAAGTCGAGTTGTGATGATAAATATGCTAATTACTCTGATTTAATCATTGTACATAGTATACAAAAACTTCACATTGTACCTTGAAAATATGTAATTATTATATGTAAATTTAAAAATTCTAAAAAGAAGTTTAGCAAATGGTGTAATGGTTAAGGTGCTGAACTTCCATATAGTCCACTATGGCTTGTGTCCTGGACACAGTGACTTGAAATTCATGCGGGGCATGTGTGCATGCATGCTCAAAGTCCCAAGAGGAGAATGAATAAGAGAGGATTGTGGTATAGCCATCCCCACCCCACCCCCACCCCAGGTAGAGAAAGTGATTTCTTACTCTCTTGTCTTTCTGTCTCTCTCTGTGTCTCTGTTAAGCACATGCACCCTATATTGCACCCTATACCAAAAATCTCTCCAAAAAAAAAAAAGGAAGAAGAAGAAGAAGAAAAGAAAAGAAAAAAAGAAAGAAAGAAAAAATGCAAAAAAAAAAAAAAAAGAAAAGAAAAAGAAGTACTGTTTGAAAACCTTTCAAATCTGGGGAGGAAGACATTCAGACTTGTGAATCTCAAAGGAATCCAAATAATATTAATCCAAGAAATTATACTCTAAGCCACATTATAATCAAAGTGTCACAAGTCAAAAGTAAAGAGAGAATCTTGAAAACATCAAGAGATAAGAGACTCAACACAGATAGGAGAACCGCCATTAGGCTATCAGCATATTTCACAACAGAGATCTTACTAGCAAAGATGAAATGAGATAACATAGTCCAAGTGCTCAAAGAAAAAGAAGCTGCCAACCCAGAAGACAACTATATCCAAGAAAACTGTCCTCTAGAAATGAAGAAGAGATACAGACATTCTAAGACAAACATTGAGAGAGTTCATCACCACAAGACCTGGCTTACAAAAAATGTTAAAGAATATTCTTCAAGTTGAGGAATATGGTAAGTAGCAACATAAAAAACAAAATGATAAGTAACAACATAAAAATATACGAAACAAGAAAAGATAAATACATAGTCGAATGCAAAACACTCTATTCTATAGTGGTAGTATATTAATCACTTTAACTATTGTATGAGTTAAAAGACAAAAAGTTTAAAAATAACTACAGCTATAATAATTTGTTAATGGATACACAAATGTCACTTACAATTTAATATATAGTTCAAAAAATATTATCAGATGTGCACACCATAATGAAATGTTCAATGTTGAAGAAGACAAATGTGTCTATATTCATGATTTGCTAATTACACATCAAATGCATGCTGTGAAAAATCATACTGTATCCCACAAATAATAATAATAAATTTTTGAAAACCATATTGTACACTTAAATATAAATAACCTTTAGTCACCAATTATACCTAATAAAGTTGAAAAAAAGTAAAAGAAATAAATGTAAGGGCCAGTCCATGGCCTGATGGTTAAGAGAACTGGATCCTACATAGCCAACCACACAGTTCAAGTCCCACACCTAACCAAGCATGTGTGCACATGTGCCCAAAACCCAAAAGGAGGGATAAATGTAGAAGTAGGGCTTGCAGAATGACCATACCCCATGGGAGTGTCCCTTTTTCCTCTCCTTCTCTGGCAAGTTCACACATCTGGCAAAAAAATATTTTAACATAGTCCATGACATTAATATCATAAAATGGGAGGAGGCAGAAGTAAAAGTATACTTTTTATGTGATTCAAGTTGTTACTAGCTTAAATTAGAATACTATAACTGTAAGACTTTTTTATATAACTATGTAGTAACTGCAAAGAAAAGAAAGCCTCTAGGTAAAGAGAAAGAGAATGGAATCAAAGCACACACTATAAAAATTCTGCAAATCATAAAGGAAGACAATAAGAATGAAGAAAAGAAACAAGGAACTTAAAAACAGTAAATAAGTAGTAAAATGGCAATACTAATGCCTAAGTTCACTTTAGACCAAATGGGTCTAACATATATCCAGAACATTCCATCCAACAGCAGCAGATGGACATTCTTCTCAATCACACACAGAATATTCTCCAGAATATTCTCCAGCACGTTAGACCACAAAATAATTCTTGCCAAATGTAAGAAGACTGAGATCATATTGAGTCTTTTCCAACATCAATGACACTGCTATGTTTCACCATTACAAAGTGAAATGTCTTCCTGGGTTACAAGAACAGGTCAACACATGTAAATTGATATTAAAAGGAATTTAAGAAAATTCACAAATACATGAAAATTAAACATTATGTTCAAAAACAATAAACAGGTCAAAGAAGACATTAAAAAGGAAATTTTAAAATATATTGAGAAAAATGAAAATGAAAAACAGCATACCAAAACTTATGAGATGCAGCAAAAGTAATTTTAAGAGAGAAGTTTGTGACAATAATTGCCTAATTCAAAGAACAAAAAGTGTAGATAAATGACCTAATGATACAACTCAGAGAACCAGAAAAAGAAAACCTGAACTCAAAGATAGGAGAAAGAAGAAAATAGTAAAGACCAGAGCAGAAAGAAATTAAATAGAGATAAAATAAAAAACATAAAATATTAAGGAAACTAAGAATATTTACTTAAAAATAAACAAAATGAACAAACCGTTAAGTTAGTAAAATTGGACACTTATCTCATTCCATATGCAAAAATCAACTCAAATCAAGTAAAATATTAATGTAAGACCTAAAACTGACACAGGGGAAAAGCTTCTTGACATTGGGTCTTGGCAAAAATGCTTTAATATAAATAAAAAATGCAGGTAAAAATAAAGAAATAAAATTATATCAAACTAAAAATCTTCAGAATATTCATATTGTAATCACAATGTTTAAACTATCCACATCTTTAGCATGAAAATTAAAAGGCACAACTACTAACAATAATAATAACCGCAATTTCTTTTTAAGCTTGCCTTAGGGTGAATGTACTCTCCAGAAAGAGAGAGAGAAGGCAAGAAAGAAAGGGGAAGTGAGAAATCACCCCCCCCCCAAAGGAATGGTCACACCACCATCCCTTCTCCTCTATTTTCTTCTTGGGATTTGGGACATTCACACACACCTGGTGTGTTTTTCAAACTTCCAGGCCCAATACTCAAAACACTCAGTCACTCATGTGGGATTTTGCTGCCTTAACCTCCACACCACCTACTGACCCCACTACAGTAAGTTTTTAAAGAGACTGCATCATAAAAAGATGTAAAGTAATATCAAAAAATTCCAAATATGTGGGAGAGGTGTTAAGATGCATTGTTTTCTTTTTTTGTGTGATCAAAGTTATCAGTTTAAAATAACCTAGCAGTACAACTGTAAGATATTTTTTGTAAGCCTCATGGTTGTCACAAAACAAAATCTGTACAGTGAAAATAAAAGCAAAGATTTAAAATATACTACAAGATAAAGTTACTTAAGCACAAAACCAGTACAGTAGCAAGAAAGAAAGAACTAGTAAACGATCAACAAAATGGCTGTAGTAAGCCTGTACCAATTAATAAATGCCTAGAATGTAAATGGATTAAATTACCCAATTATAATAAATAGAGTGGTTGAATAAATTTTTTAGAGGTTTTTGCCTTAGGGCACATGCACTTACCAGAAAGAGAGAGAGACAGACACAGTAAGAGAGTGAGAAATCACCCCTCAGGTGCCACAATCCCTTCTCCTCCCAGGATCTTGGGCATACACACACACGCACCTGGTGTGAGTTTCTAGCCACCAGGTCTGGGACTCAAACCATGATTAGACATGGGGGAGTCCAGCGACCTAACCACTATGCCATCTGCTGGTCCCAAATTAATTTTTTTAAAAGACCTAACTATGTGCTCCCCACAAGGGATTTACTTCACCTGAAATGATTCTAATAGGCTGAGAGTGAAGAAATAAAAATAAAGATATTCTGTGCAAATGAAAAAAGAGAGTAATAGTAGCAAAACTTGGTTAAAGTAAAATTAAAGTCAAAAACTGTAAAAATAGAAGGTCATGGGAACCAGCAGTTAGCGTAATGGCTATGTCGCTGGACTCCCACGTAGTCGACCATGGTTCGTGTCCCAGACCCGGTGGCTTAAAACTCATGCCGAGCGCGTGTGCGTGCATGCCCAAGATCCCGAGAGGAGAATGGAGGAGAAGGGATTGCGGCGTGACCATCCCCCCTGGGGGGTGATTTCTCGCTTTCTGTCTCTATGTCTCTCTCTGTCTGTCTGGCGAGCGCACGCGCCCTACAGTGAAAATCTCTCCAAAAAAAAAAAAAAAAAGAAGGTCATTACATAATTATAAAAGGATCAATTTAGTAAGAGAACATAACAATTGTGAAGATATTTGTACCCGATATCAGAGCACTTAAATATTAATATATAAAACAAACATTAGAAGATCTGAAGTGAGAGATATACTACAATATAGTAATGGTAGAGACCATCAACACTGAATTTTCAGCAATGGCCAGATCATTCAGATGGAAAAATCAAGAAAATTCTAGACTTTAATTACTCTATAGACCAAATAGACCAGACAAACATACAGAGCATTGCATTCAACAACTGAAAAATACTCATTCTTCTCAACTGTACATGAGATAGTCTCCGAAATAAATCCTATATTAGGCTAAAAGACAAATCTTAGCAAGTTTAAAAGACAAAAATCATGCCAAGTATTTTTTCTGATCAAAATGGTATGAAACTAGAAATCAATAATAGGGAAAACTTTAGAAATTAAAAGTGCATGAAAATTGAATAACATGACTGAACAATGAAGGACCAATAAATAAATTGAAAGGGGCCTGCGTAGGCGCGGCCAGGTCCAGGCTGGGCCTGCGTGGCCGGGGCTCTGTTCCATGTTCTGCAGCCATGGCCGCCCAGCCCCCACTGCCTCTCAGGCACTGGGTGTGTCCTGTGCTCGGTGCTTACGCGGGCCGTTGGTGCAGACCAGCTGAGGTCGCTGTCCTTCCTTTCTCTGACAGGGGGGAGTAGTTTAAGGTATTTTGTGAATCAATAAAATGTGGGGGAGGAAAAAAAGGAAGAAAGGGGCTGCTGCAGGCCAGGAAGAAGCAGCACTTGGTGAGGAAAGCCAACGAAGGAGCCCACTCCATGCTTCTTCCTGCCTCCCAGTTCAACCCAGAACTACTCTATGGCTTCTCAGTTTTCTGAACTATATGGTGCATTGCCTCAGGGTATTTGTGCTCTCCAGAAAGAGCAAGAGAAAACAAGAGAGAGAGGGATTACTTTTCCCTCTTCCAACCTGAAAATCTCCAGGTTAGCCCCAGTTGCACCTGGTCTTAGGTGTCTGGGAAGGGAAGCAACACCACTGTGACTGGAAGACAAGGCCCTCTACCAAGAACATATCTAAGAAGTAGAGCTCTTCTTCCCCCAACACTACAACAGAAAAACAGGGAGTGTATAATCTGCCAGATGACCAGAGAAACCCAGTGCAGAGGCACAGAAAGTATAGAAAAACAAACAAATCCTCAATGGAACAGAGCAACTCTTCTTCAACTATGAATAGCACAAAGGAATTTGAAGAAATGTCAGAAATAGAGTTCAGAATATTCATAGTGACAGAGATGAGTAAGTTTTCCCAGGATTTGAAGGAGGAGATAGGAGATAGACACCATAAAGAAATAAAGAATCAGAACTTCTAGAGATGAAGACAGTAATACAGGAAATTGAGACCTACCTTAAAAGTATTAGACTTTGCAGAAGACAGAATCTCTGAGCTGGAAGAAGACAAAAGCTTTGACTTAGATAAATCCAAAAAAAAACAATGAAAAAGTAATTTTGTAAAATGGAACAGCGTACAAGAAATGCTAGACACATGGACATATGAAACACACAAATATTCTAATAATAGGTATTCCAGGTGAAAAATAGAGTAAGGACATAGAAGGTCTATTCCATGAAATACTTGCAGAAAGTTTCTCAAACCTAGGGAAGTGATCAAATATACAGACCCAAGAAATAAAAAGGACCCCAAATAGAATAAACCCAAGAAGATCCTCTCCACAGTACATCATAGCCAGAATGACCAAAATCACAGATAAAGACAGGATACTAAAAATAGCAAGAGAAAAAGTCAAGTTATTTACAAAGGTTATCCCTACAGGCTAACATCATACCTCTCAGTGGAAACAATGCCAACAAGGAAAGAATAGGAAGGTATTCTCAGTGTTAAAGGAAAAACAATTTATACCAAAAGTACTATACCAGGCAAGATTATCTTTTTAATGTGAAGAAAAGATTTTTTAAAAATTATCAGATAAACAAAACCTGAAAGAATTTGCCAATATCAGAGCAGCTCTTCAAGAAGTTCTGAAAGGAGTTCAATACCAGGAAAACTAAAGAGAGACGGGGGGGGGGGTGTGTGTGGTGGAAGAAGAAAGGGACTGCTGCAGACCAGGAAGAAGCAGCAGACCACTCCATACTTCTTCCTGCCTCCCAACTCATCCCAGAACTACTCTATGGCTTCATAGTTTTCTGAACCATGTGGTGCATTGCCTGTGCTCTCCAGAAAGAAAGAGCAAGAGAAAACAAGAGAGAGGGACTCCTTTTTCCTCTTCCAACTTGAAAATCTCCAGGTTAGCCCCAGTTGCACCTGATCTTGGGTGTCTGGGAAGGGAAGCAACACCACTGTGACTGGAAGACAAGGCCCTCTACCAAGAACATATCTGAGAAGTAGAGCTCTTCTTCCCCCAACACTACAATAGAAAAACAGGTAGTAATGGATAATCCGCCAGATGATTAGAAACCAGTGCAGAGACACAGAAAGTATAGAAAACCAAACAAATCCTCAGTGGAACAGAGCAACTTTTCTTCAATTATAAACAGCACAAAGGAATTTGAAGAAATGTCAGAAATAGAGTTCAGAACATTCATGGTGACAGAGATGAGTAAGTCTTTCCAGGATTTGAAGGAGGAGATAGAAGATAGACAACGAAAAAAATAGAAAAGAATAAAAAGAATCAAAACTTCTAGAGATGAAGACAGTAATACAGGAAATTGAGACCTACCTTGAAAGTATTAATAGTAGACTAGACTATGCAGAAGACAGAATCTCTGAGCTGGAAGAAGACAAAACCTATGACTTAGATAAAACAAACAAACAAAACAATGAAAAAATATTTCTAAATGGAAAAACATACAAGAAATGCTAGATACTATGAAACACCCAAATATTCTAATAATAGGTATTCCACGTGAAGAATAGAGTAAGGACATACAAGGTCTAGTCCATGAAATAATTGTAGAAAATTTCCCAAACCTAGAGAAGTGATCAAACATACAGACCCAAGAAATACAAAGGACCCCAAATAGAATCAACCCAAGAAGATTCCCCCCACAGCATATCATAGCCAGAATGACACAAATCGCAGATAAAGACAGGTTACTAAACATAGCAAGAGAACAAGTCAAGTTGTTTACAAAGTTTATCCCTACAGGCTAACATTGGACCTCATGGTGGAAACAATGACAGCAAGGAAAGAATGGAAAGATATACTCAGTGTTAAAAGAAAAACAATTTATACCAAAAGTACTATACCAAGCAAGGTTATCCTTCAAATGTGAAAAAAAAGATAAAAATATTATCAGATAAAAAAATCTGAAAGAATTTACCAACATCAGACCAGCTCTTCAAGAAGTTCTGAAAGGAGTGCTATACCAAGAAAACTAAAGAGAGACAGCTAGAAATAGGAGAATAAAAAAAAAAAATCAAGAAAACGGTAGGGACAAGTCCAGAAGTATTGATAATAATACTGAATGTTAATGTATTAAATTTTCCAATCAAAAGATACAGACTGGCAGAATGGATTTAAAAATAGAAACCCTCTATCTGTTGCCCACAGGAAATACATCTCATAGAAAAAGATGTACATAGACTAAAAGTGAAGGTCTGGAAAAAGGTATTCCATGCATATGGAAACCAAAAAAGGGCTGGAGTTGTAATACTGATTTCAGACAAAATAGGCTTTAAGACAAAAGCTGTAAGAAGAGACCAAAAAGGATATTATGTAGTAGTAAAAGGGCTAATTCATTGAGAAGATATAATGCTTATAAATATCTATGCATCCAATATAGGATTACCCAAATACCTGAAGGAAAGACTGCTAGATCTAAAAGGAGATATAGACTGTAACACACTAATTGTTGGGGAAATTATATGGAAAACATTGTCAAATATGAAATGGTGCTTAGCTCTCAATGTATAAAATTTTGTGTCAATGGGTGCTCCAAAATTGCATGAGATTCTTTGGTATCTGTTATGTAATATTATGTCACTAGTCATACTTGTAATGCTAAATAGTTCCAATGTAGTTTATCACAGAAATGATCAAATTTATCAATATTGGGTTATGATAAAATCAGATCTCAGACCATGGCCATTTTAAGTTTTGTCATCCAAAATCAATTACTCTATTCTGATGCTCTTTATAAAACATTTTGTAACAGGCTACAACCTAAAAGTGCCTCTTTTAAGGAAATTAATTTTAAAACTTTTATAAGAACCCTTGAATATAGTTTTTTGATAACTTTGGGATCATATTTTTGAACTTCCAGGATTTAAATGAGATCAGACCACAGTAACACTATAAATTCAACAGAAGAGAAATTAATAACATGAGATTGAACTGGTAAAATAGAATTTTATGACTTTTGGCTAAAATATTATTGATTTTTCTTCTATGTTTTCTTTTCCAGATTTAAGGATTTTTGTTTCCTTTTGAGCTATTGATAGCCTCAGCAATTGGTTAGAATTTATTTTTTTAATTGAATTGAAACATTATCTTTTTCCCCCTTCCTGTTCCCTCTGGAATTGGACAGTATTTGCAAGCATTATTATTTTGTGGCAGCATGATTACTTGCATAAGTTCATTATCTGTTGTCTTGCATCAGAAATTGGAAATATTGGTTATTGCCAGGTCTTTGATTGGAATATCGTATCTGAAAAAATGGCCAGAAAGCTAAGGAACTAATATTGATCTCAAAAAAACCAACAGAAGCTCTTGGAAAGAGAGTAGAGGCAGAGGAGGAGGTGGAGTTGGAGACGCCGGGGTGGTTGGTAGCTAGCTGGTCCGTGCTCCTGGGCGTTGTTCGACCGCTTCCTCCTCTCTCCCTGGAGAGGGAGGAAGGCTTCAACGTCCAGAGGGAACTGCCGCCATAGTTCCGAGCTTGAGGTCCACCAGACTTCTCTCAAACTTGTGTGCTGAGGAGACTCTGATATTGGCCTCAGCTCCTAGGCTGAACTCAGCAGATCGGACCATAAAAAACGTATGCATTGAGACAAAGGAAGGGATCTGTCAGAAAGCAGCTCCTGTTACCCTGGTTACTTGGCAGCCAGGAAGAGGACAGGTGGTGGCAATCTTGCAATCTGAAAAGCAGACTGAAAGGTGACAAAGAAGCTGAAGATGGGTAGTGGAGAGAAGTATAACATTCCAGCCCCTCAGAATTCCCAGATGAAGATTGTTCATAAGAAAAAAGAAAGAGGATGTAGTTAAAATTCATCTGCAGCTGCATGGCAGGCCATGCAAAATGGGGGGGAAGAACAAAAACTTGCCAAATAATCAAAACTGGAACTCTGGCTTATCAGAATTATGCGGGGGCCAAATTCAGTGAGCCACCATCACCAAGCGTTCTCCCCAAACCACCAAGCCACTGAGTTCCTGTTTCCTTCAATCCTTCAGATAAAGAAATAATGACATTTCAACTTAAAACCTTACTTTTTTTTTTTTTTTTTTTGGAGGGATTGTAGGACGCATGCGCTCGCCAGACAGACAGAGAGAGACATAGAGACAGAAAGCGAGAAATCACCCCCCAGGGGGGATGGTCACGCCGCAATCCCTTCTCCTCCATTCTCCTCTCAGGATCTTGGGCACGCACGCACACGCGCCCGGCGTGAGGTTTAAGCCACCGGGTCCAGGACGTGAACCGCGGTCGACTACGTGGGAATCCAGCGACATAGCCATTACGCTAACTGCTGGTTCCCTTAAAACCTTACTTAAAGTACAGGTATGAAGATTGAGTCCTAATGTTTAAATTTACGTTTACTGAGAGTTGTCAATTGGTCTGAAACAGATTTATCTGTATAAAACTACTCATTAATGTAAACATTTTATTTTTATCTCATGTGTCTTGTGCACTGTGATATAATGGTAATATCAGTACAACTTAAAATAACCTAATTGTACTTGATAGTAAGTGTTCTCAGTTAGCTTTTAAGTGAATCCACTTTAGATTTGGGGAATGGTACAAGAATCAGCTTTTTCCATTCCTTGTGAAAAAATAGTAATTTAAGGTAATCACTCATGGATCAAATTTACAGGTTGAAAATTAGTGAATCAGATAAGCATCTAGCAAAGGATTGAGAATAATTGAATAGCTAACTATCTGATGCACTATCAAAAGCAAATGTGAAATTTTTAATAAATAGTATCTTTTTAGTAAACTCTACAATGGTGAATGTGAAAACGGCACTTGGGGCTTTAGAATGAAGCCAGTATATCCCAGTGGCCCCTGTGTTTGCCAGTAACTGCACCAAAATCCTGTTTTATAGTGTTTGGTAGGCAGTCTCTCAGTAGCTTCTGAATTAATGTTTGTATCGCAGCACTTGAAAATTAGTGAATCAGATAAGCATCTAGCAAAGGATTGAGAATAATTGAATAGCTAACTATCTGATGCACTATCAAAAGCAAATGTGAAATTTTTAATAAATAGTATCTTTTTAGTAAACTCTACAATGGTGAATGTGGAAATGGCACTTGGGGCTTTAGAATGAAGCCAGTATATCCCAGCGGCCCCTGTTTGCCAGTAACTGCACCAAAATCCTGTTTTATAGTGTTTGGTAGTCAGTCACTCAGTAGCTTCTGAATTAATGTTTGCATCGCAGCACTGCACAAGGTAGTTTGACAGTGATCTGGCTTCACTGTCATCTCTGCAAAACTTGTTTAAGGTGGAAAGTTGTATAAGTACCTAGGGAAAAAAGAGCCATGTAAATAACATGTAATAAACTTATAGTATATGTAAAGTTTTCTTGGCCTTTATCGTACACAAATAAGAGTATTTTAGTATGAACTTGCTGAATGTAAGACCATGAACTGTTTTTTTCTACTATGGCCTAATTTTAAAGGTCTAAGACAGTTTGTTTTTAAAGTTTGCCCTTGTGCTACAGTGCCAGTGTATCTATGTTGTAATTGATCTGGTTGTAACTATATCTCAAGGTAAATTCCAAGTGTACTAAGTTTCATATTATAACAAAAAGTTTAAGCTGCTAAAAAAACTTCCTTTTTTAAAGAGATGTAAAATGCGTTGTGGGACTGTCTCCCTTAAAACCAAAGATTAACTATTGAAGGGTCCCTCTAACCTTAAGAAATTCATTTTGGTGTGCACCAGTTCTTGTAACCTGTGATACAATTACATCTGTGTACAGTGCCAGTGGGTTTTGTTAGGAGTAAATGCAACCCAGGGGACCATATACACAAAAGATGTAATTTCTTGCATAATACTTTTGATAACATGTTTTACCATCCTTAAGGGTAAATGCTACAGTTCACTCCAATAAATAGCAAAAGAAAAAACTGTGGGTCAGTTTAAAATTTAAGATTGTTAATGCTGTTTTCTAACTTGGCACCTTTTTATGTTTATAAGCAGAATAGCTACACTGTATTTCTCCAGATAAATTCAGATGAATTAATATTCCCCAAGCCAAATATTAATATCTTGAAGGCTTTTATATAGTACTTAGTGTATGTAATATGAATTTGAAGCATGATATTTTAAAATAAAAGTTTTTCTTTTCCTTCCCCCCGCCCCCCCAAAAATATAAAGAAGCTCTTGGAAAGATTTTCTGGTACCATGGTACCAGACAGGCCCCAAAACTTCCAAGTACAGGTAATTAAAGGTACATTCAGATGCTGAATTTTTGACTTGGCTCAGCAGCCTTGGGAGGCTTTTTAAAAGAGTCTAATCTGAAGTCCCCTATAAAAGATTCCAGCAAAGCCAACTAAATCAATTAGTATTCTTATGGGACTTTGTGCAAATAACAGACCAAATTCAGATAAAAGTTTTTGGTTTTCTTTTTTGCAAATAAGTTAGCTTATGCTTCTCTGTAGTAAGAGGGGGAATTGAGAGAGAGAAATGTTTCAGAAGAAAATTACAATGCACTTCTTACTAGATTTTAGCTCTCTCCATATTTGTTTTGATTTTTTTTAGTGTCTACCTACCGTTTGAACAGAATCCTAACCTTTTTCCTGGATTTCAGTCTTAAGCAATTTTTCTTAGTATTTTTTATTATAATTCATTAAAGCTAAAACTACTTTTCTTGAAATTAAAAAATATACATAGTAGCAAACTAAAGACAATACAGAAGATGAGTGGACTATGGGGTAAATCAAGGGGTTTTTAAAAAAGCAAAATATTTTTCTTTTTTTTTTTTTTTGAGAGGTTTTTGCTATAGGGCACGTGCGTTCGCCAGACAGACAGAGAGAGACAGAGAGACAGAAAGCGAGAAATCACCCCCCAGGGGGGATGGTCACGCCGCAATCCCTTCTCCTCCATTCTCCTCTCGGGATCTTGGGCACGCACGCACACGCACCCGGCGTGAGTTCTAAGCCACCAGGTCCGAGACACGAACCGCAGTCGACTACATGGGAGTCCAGCAACATAGCCATTACGCTAACTGCTGGTTCCCCTCAAAAAAAAGCAAAATATTTAATGGACACACAGAATATTGTCTGCTGGTGATAATGTGTAACACAATGTCATTTACTGGGCTGATATGCAGTGTATTCAAGGCGGCAACATTCATTTTGTATGCTGTAAAGATTTCCATTGAATAAATATAAAAAAAGGGGGGGAGACGAAAGAAAGAAAGAGCTCAGATAAACAACTTAGTATCACACCTCAAAGAACTAGAAGAACAAAAAACTAAATCAAAATTAGTAGATTGAAAGAATTAATAAAAATCGTAACAGCAATAAATGAAACAGACACTAAATATAAAAGAGCAATGAAATAGTTGTTTTTTTTAAAAAAAAAAAACCAACAAACCTTTATTTTAAATAATATAAAAAGAGAGAAGACTCAAAGAAATAAAATTAGAGATGAAAGAGGAGACCTTATAACTCATACCCCAGAAACACAAAGGATCATAAGAGAATACTATGAACAATTATATGCCAACAAATTGGAAAATCTAAACAAAATCAGCAAATTACTGCACATATGTACCCTATCAAGACCAAATAAATAGAAAAATCTAAACAAACCCATAGTCAGGAAGAGATTGAATTAATTATAAAAGGTCTCACATCAGTGAGAGCCCAGGACCTGATTAATTCTTTTTTTTTTTTTTTTGAGAGGTTTTTGCTATAGGGCGTGTGCACTCGCCAGACAGACAGACAGAGACAGAGAAATAGAAAGAGAGAATTCACCTTCTCCCCTATTCTCCTCTCGGGATCTTGGGCACGCACGCACGCGCACCCGGCGTGAGTTTTAAGCCACTGGGTCCGGGACTTGAACTGTGGTCGACTACATGGGAGTCCAGCGACATAGCCATTACGCTAACTGCTGGTCCCAGGACCTGATTAATTCTTCACTGCTTAATTCTACCAAACACTTAAAAAAAAACTAATACCAACTCTTCTGAAAGTATTCTAAACAAGTTAAAGAAGAGGAAAATTTTCCAAACTCATTCTTTGAAGCCAATGTTACCATGCTACCTACACCAAATTCAGCATCTCTTTTTTGATTAAAAAATAAAAATAAAAAAAAAACTTTGAAGAAATTTGGTTGAGAAGAAATGTATCTGAACACAAAAAAGTGTTATATAACCAATCTACCAATGTACTGAATGAGATTTTAAAAGGTGAAAGTTTTTCCTTTAAGATGAGAGAACAGGCAAGGGCGCCCAATATTTCACTGTTTCAATTCAACATTATATTAAAAGTCCTAGGGGACCAGCAGTTAGCGTAATGGCTATGTCGCTGGACTCCCATGTAGCCGACTGCGGTTCGCGTCCTGGACCCAGTGGCTTAAACTCACGCCAGGCGCATGTGCATGCATGCCCAAGATCCCGAGAGGAGAATGGAGAAGGGATTGTGGTGTGGCCATCTCCCCTGGGTGGTGATTTCTCACTTTCTGTCTCTCTGTCTCTCTCTTTCTGGTGAGCACACGCACCCTATAGCAAAAACCTCTCAAGAAAAAAGAAAAAAAAAAAGAAAAGTCCTAAGCAAAACAATTAAGCAACAGAAATAAATTTTTAAAACAGTCAAATTGGAAAAGAATAAGTCAAATTGTTCCTATTTTCAGATGACATGATATTATACCTAGAAAACCCTAAAGATTCTACCAAAGGCAAAAACAAATGGTTGGAACTAATAAACAAATTCAGTAAAGTAAAACATCTACACAAAAAGTAAATTGGCCGTGTTTGTATACACAAACTATTTGAAAAATATATCTAGAGCACAATCCTATTTACAATATATACAAAAAAAAGACAAAATACCTAGAAATAAACTTAACCAAGAAAGTCAAAGATCTCTATATTAATAATTATAAAACATTTATGAAATAAGTTAAAGAAGACACATCAATTTTAAAATATTCTGTCATACTACCAAAAAGAATCTGTAGATTAATGAAACTTCATGAAAATAGCAATAAAATTTTTTAAAGTATTATATATAGATAGATAGATTTATTATTTATTTCTTTAGACCAGGGAGGGACAGAGCAAAAGAGCAAGAGAGAGGAAAGTCAGAAAGTAAGCCACTAGGTCCAGGACTTGAACTGTGGTCAGCCACATGGGAGTCCTGCACCCCTAACCACCATGCCACCTGCTGGTGCCTCAATAAAATTTTTAACATAAATAGAAATAGCACCATTTGCTAAAGAGATTTTTCCCCCACTGGATTTATGGTCGTCTTTGTCAAAAATCAGTTGACTATAAGCTTTGAGGTTTATTTCTGAGGTCTCTAATCTATTCCATTGGTCTATATGCCTATTTTTGTGCCTGTAGCATGCTGTTTTGATTATTACAGCTTTGTAATATATTTTGGGGTCAGGGAGTGAGATGCCTCCTTCTCCACTCTTTTTTTCACAGTATTGATTTGGCATTACCAGGTCCGTTACAATTCCAGAGAAATTCTGATTGTTTTTTTTCAAAATCTGTGAAGAATATCTCTTGTAATTTGATTGGGACTATGATAAATTTGTAGATTAATTTGGGTAGAATTGACATTTTTATTACATTAATTTGTCCAGTTCAGGAACATGGATGCTTTTCTGCTTTTTTGACATTTAAAAATTCTCTTCTTAGTTTTTTTATAGTTGTTCTGCAGGAGTCTGTAACCTCTTCGGTCATGTTTATATATAGATATATTATACTTTTTATGGCTAGTGTAAAATGGATTTTTTTCTTCAATTCTATCTCAGTCTGCTCATTGTTGGTGTATAAAAATGCTTTAGATTTTTGTATGTTGATTTTGTATCCTGCCATTTTACAGTATTCATTTGTTACTTTCAGGAAATTTTTGTGGATTCTTTTCCATTTTCTATGTATTAATATATAATCATGCCATCTGCAAATATAGTTTCATTTCTTTTTTCCCTATTAGAATGCCTCTTAGTTTAGTCTCTT
Organism: Tupaia belangeri chinensis; assembly: GCF_000334495.1. Taxonomy (NCBI): domain Eukaryota; kingdom Metazoa; phylum Chordata; class Mammalia; order Scandentia; family Tupaiidae; genus Tupaia; species Tupaia belangeri. Next base: position 134,438 of record NW_006203408.1, on the reverse strand, counting down.
GTTTGATTGCATTGGCTATGATTTCCAGTACTATATTAAAAAGAAGTGGAGAGGGACCAGCAGATAGTGTAATGATTACATTACTGGACCCCCACATGGTTGATCATGGTTCAAGTCCTGGACCTGGTGGCTTCAAACTCACACCAGCCACATGTGCATGCATGCCCAAAATCCTTGAGAGGACACTAAAGAAGAGACTGAGATGTGGTCATCCCTCTGGGGGTGATTTCTCACTTTCTGTCTCTCTGTCTCTGTCTTTTGAGCAAGTGCACATGCCCTATAGAAAAAAATCTCTTAAAAAAAAAAAAGAAAGATAGATAGAAAAAAGAAGGAAGAAAGAAGAAAGGAAGAGAGGAAGGAAGGAATGGGGAAAGTGGGCAGCGTTGTCTTGTTCCAGTTTTTAGTGGAAAAGCTTTCAGCTTTTCTCCATTCAGTATGATGTTTAACTATAGGTTCTCATATATGACTTTTTTTTTTAATTTTGAGAGGTTTTTGCTCTTCTCTTCCATTCTCCTCTTGGGATCTTGGACACACACACACATATGCACCCAGCATGAGTTTAAGCCACCAAGCCCGGGACTTGAGCTGCAGTAGACTACATGGGAGTCCAGCAACATAGCCATTACGCCAACTGCTGGTCCCATACATATGTCTTTTACTATTTTGAGAAATGTTCCTTCTATGCTGAGAGATTTAAGCATTAAGGAATGTTGTATTTTTCAAATGCTTTTCTCCACTGATTGACATGATCATATAGTTTTTACCTTTCTTTCTGTTAATATTATGTATTACATTTATGATTTTGTATAGGCTGAACCATCCTTGTACCCCTGGAATAAAGCCTACCTGATCATGGTATATAATCTTTTTAATATGTCATTATATATGATTTGCTAGTATCTTTTTTTAAGAATTATTTTAATTTAACTTTACTTATTTAATCTTGATCAGAGATGGAGAGAGTGAGAGAGAGGGAAAGTGGGAAAGCAAGCCGCCAGGTCTGGGAGTCAAACCGTGGTCAGCCATGTGGGAGTCTAGCGCCCTTAATCACTACATCACCAGCCAGCTCCAATGATTTGCTAATATCTTGTTGATAATTTTTGCAGGCATATTCATCAGAGATATTGGTCTGCAAATTTCCTTTTTTATTTTAAATATTCATGTTTGTTTGGAGATGAGAGTGATAGAGTCTTCATAAAATCAATTTGAGAGGATTATTTCCTTTTGGATCTTTAGAAATAATTTGAGTTAAATAGAGGTTAGTTCTTCACAAGGTTTGTAGAATTCAGAAGTGAAGCCATCCAGACCCAGGTTCTTCTTTGTTGGGAGGCTATTTATTACTAATTTAATCCTAGAGCTTATTGATCTATTCAGGTTTTGTTTGTTTTCTTGATTCAATCTTTGTAGATTATATCTGTCCAGAAATTTGTCCATCTCATCTAGGTTTTATTGTTTGTCGGCATATGGTCACTCATAGTACTCTCTGATGATTTGCATTTCTATTATGTCTGTCATAATATTGCCTGTTTCATTGCAAATTTGATTTACTGATTCATTTCTCTATTTTTCTTAATTAGTCTAGCTAGTGGTGTGTCAATTTCGTTTATCTTCTCAAAGAACCAGTATTTGGTTTCATTTATTTTCTGTATAGTTCATTTATTCTCTATTTCATTTGTTTCTGCTCAAATCTTTAATATTTTTCTTCTGTTATTTTGGAGCCTTTTTGTTGTTTTTCCAGTTCCTTGAGTTTTGTTGTTAGGTTGTCTATTTGCCACCTTTTCATTTTTTTTCTTGTGAGCACTAATTGCTATAAACTTCCCTCTTATGACCGCTTTTGCTGTGTCCCATAAGTTATGAAAACTTGTGTGTTAATTATAACTGGTTTCAGTGAATCTTTGTATTTCTGTCCTAATTACTTCAGCCGCCGTGAAGTCATTTGAAGTCGGTTGTTTAGTTTCCATGTGTTTGTGTAATTTTTGAGGATTTTTTTTTCCTGCAGTTTTTTTTTATTATTATTATCATCATAATCTTCTTTATATTACATTGGATTACATATAACTTTACATTGACTTCCATTGCTTTTTCAAAAGGGAATGTCATGCATGTCAGTCAATACAGAGACATCAATCTCCCCGCTTTATCATTCAATGTCTTTTCCATGCATTTCCCAATAATTATTATTATTATTATAATTT
>NW_006203408.1:126274-131277 GCF_000334495.1 Tupaia belangeri chinensis | reverse complement strand
GCGCATGGGGCGTGAGCCCCCAGTTGCTCGGCGCGCAGCTGCGCAGGCGGCGGGAGCCCCCGGCCGCTTGGCACGCGGCCTCCTGCAGTTATTTTTAACTTCAATTCCATCATGGTTGGAAAAGATGCTGGATATAGTTTCTGTCTTTTTTATTTAAAGTCTTGTTTTATGCCTTATCACATAGTCAAACTTCAAAAACACTCCATGTGGGAGTGAGAAAATTTTATATCTTGCAGTTGTTGGGTGGAAAGTTCTATACATGTCTGTCAAGTCCATTGATTTATGGTATTATTTAGATCCTGAATTTCTTTGCTTAATTTTTATCTAGATCACAAAAATCATCCAAAGGAGACAGTAAAGTGTTGAGATCTACAGTGATTTTTTGTGTTGCAATCTATTGCTCCCTTAGATTCAGCAGCTTATTGTTCACATATTCAGGTGCTCCAGAGTTGGGTGCATTGTTATTTATGATTGATATATTTTCTTGGTGAATTAACCCTTTTAGTACTATACAGTGTCCTTTGTCTCTTCTTACAGTTTTTGTCTTGAAATCTATTTTGTCTGATATCAGTATTATGACTCCAGGCTTCTTTTGATTTCCATTCACTTAGAATATCTTGTTCAGCCCTTCACTTCCAGCCAGTCACTTTCTGTGTTTGACTTTATCTCTGAGATGCATTTCTTGTAGGCAGCATATAGAGAGCTCCTGTCCTTTTGAGCCATTCAGCCAATCTGTGTCTTTTGACTGGAAATTTTATTCATTACCATTCAACATTATTATCAATATTTGCAAACTTATCCCTGCCATTTTGTTAGTCATTTTCTTGGTTGTTTTTGTTCTCTTATTCCTGTTTGTCTCTCTTTAGTTTTCCTGATATAGTACTCCCTTCAGTGTTTCTCAAAGTGCTGGTTTAGTGTTGGTGAATTCTTTCAGTTTTTGTTTATCTGAGAATGATTTCATTTGTTCTTCCCATATAAAGGAAAGTCTTTCAGGGTATAGTATTCTTGTCTAAAGTTGTTTTTCTTTAATTGTTTTGAATACATCTTCCCATTCTTTCCTTGCTTGCATAATTTCAGTTAAATTGACTGATGTTAGCCTAATGGATAACAAACTAATTTATGTTGGCTGGAAAGTGGCGTGGTAAAGGATGCTGGACTCTCACATGGCCAACCTGTGAGTCCCAGACCTGGCAGCTTGCTTTCTCACTTTCCCTCTCTCTCACTCTGTCCCTCTCTGGTCAAATTTAAAATAATTCATTTTTAAAAAAAAAAAAAAAAAAGTAACGACGTTTCTATTGTCATTTTTAGAATTTTGTCTTTGTCTCTGATTTTGACCAATCTGGTTTTATTTGCCATGGAAAGGATTTTCTTTGATTCTATTTGGGTTCCTTTGTAATTCTTGGGTCTGCACGATTAAATGTTTCTCTAGGTTTGGAAAGTTTTCTGCAAGTATTTCATATAATAGATTTTTGATGCCTTTATTAGAATCTTCATTTTCTAGGATACCAATTATTTAAATGTTTGGGTGTTCAATGGTGTCTAGTATTTCCCATATGTTATCTTCATTCTGGGTTTTGTCTTTTTTTTTTTTCATTCTTTTTGGTGGCTTTGTTTAATTCATAGGTTTTATCTTCTAAATCAGAGATTCATTCTGATGACCTAATCTGCTATTAATACTTTTGGGAGAAGTTCAATTTCCTGACTTATAAACTTCATCTGTAACAATTGTTTGATTTCTTTTTTAATGGTGTCTATCTCCTGTTTCAAATCATGGGAGGACTGTAATCTCCTAAAATTTGTTGTCTATTTTCTCTTGCATCTCATTTAGTTTTGTCACTATGAATATCCTGAATTCTTTTTCTGACATTCTGCAAATTCTATTGTGCTGGCTGTAGATAATGAGGAGTTGTTTTTTTTACTCTTGAAAGACAGCTATTTCTTTGATTTCTCATATTTATTGTGCCTCTGCACTGGTTTTTGATCATCTATTGGATTATAATTTCTTCCTAATTTCTAGGAGTTGATTCTGTAATGTCAAGGAGAAAAAAGAGCTCCACTTTTCAAGTGTGTTCTTTAGAGAATCTCATCTTCTGATCGGAAAAAAGTGTATATAGCCAGCTTTAGGTGCTTGGTTCCTCCCCAAAATCTCCAGAACAAGTGTACCTGGAGCTGAGCTAAAGGATGTAACTGGGAGTTTAAGGGTGGGCAGAGGGACATGAGTGTGGCATTCTCTGCAGTTTTGTCACTTTCACTCACAGTGGCAAGCTCTGGACTATGATTGGGATACAGAGAAATCCAATGGCATGAAGCAAGGGGAAGGAGGAGATCTGTTTTTCCACTTTAGTGTATCATTTTCTATTTCTCTTTTCAGTTTTCCATAGTTTTCCTTGTAAAGGTCTCTTACTTCTTTGGCTAAGTTTATTCCTAAATACCTTATGTTCACTTGCGTGTGGCTATTGTAAATGGGATTCCTTTCTTCAATTTTAAGTCTGCTCATTGTTGGTATATTAAAAAACTATTGATATTTGTATGACTTTGTATCCTGCCACTTTACTCTATTCATTGATCATTTCCTGGAGTTCGTTTTGTGGAGTCTTTTGGATTTTCTATGTCATCTGCTAATAGAGAGAAATTTACTTCCTTTCCTACTTGAATGTCTTGTATTTTATTCTCTTGTCTAATTGCAGTGGCTAAGGTTTCTAGTATTTTGTTTAAAAATAGTAGAGAAGGTGGACAGCCTTGTCTTGTTCCACTTGTCTTATTCCAGCTTTCAGCCTTTCCCTATTCAATAAGATGTTAGTTATAGGTCTGTCATATCTGGCTATCATTACATTAAGAAATGTCCCTTCTGTGCCATTGTCTTAACCATGAAGAATGTTATAATTTTGAAATATTTGTTTTTCTGTATTGATTAGTATGTTCATAAGGTTTTTATTTTCCTTCTGTTAATGTGATGTATTACATTTATTGTTTTGCATGTGTTGAACCACACTTGCATCCCTGGAATAAAGCCTATCAGGTCATGGTGTACAATCTTTTTCATGTATTGTTGGATATGATTTGCTAGTATCATGTTGAAAATTTTTGCATTTATATTCATCAGGGGTATTGAGCTATAGTTTTCTTTTTTTGTTATGTCCTTGTCTTCTCTTGGGATCATGGTGTAGTAATTCTATTTTGAGTACCTACTCAAAGGATAGGAAAATCCTCAATTGAAAAAACACTTGTGCATCCATGTTTATTGCAGCATTATTAATCATTGCTAAGATATGGAACCAACACAGATATCAAAGAGCAGATGAATGAATTGAAAAACTGTGGCACATATACACTATAGAATACTACTGTTATAAAAATAACAATGAGAGCCTGACATTTGATACAAAGTGGACAAATATGAAAGATTTAATGCTGAGCAAAGCAAGCTAGACTGTGAAAAAAAGGCATTGTATTAGGTTGTCGAAAAAATGATGATGTATTTTTCTATGCAAAATGCACCATGTCTGTGACAACCCAATATATTCCCACTTAATATATACCAAATGTCTGTACTCTGAGAGATTAGGAGGTAAAAAGTAGAGAAACCAACTTTAGATACTAGAAACACTATAGGATGGAGCAGGTAATGGGAGGGAGGGAATCAGTGTAAAAACATGTTTTAAGACATAAAAATGAAAAGTTGGATGAGACCAGAGGACAAATTCAGGGTCTGACAAGATGGCTGGGCTGCCCCACAGGATCATCAAGGAAATCCAGAGTTTGCTGGTAGAACCTGTTCCTGGCATTAAAGCAGAACCAGATTAGAGCAACTCCATTTATTTTCAAGTGGTTATTGCTGGCCCCCAGGATTCCCCTTTGAGGGAGGGACTTTTAAACTTTATTCCTTCCAGAATACCCAATGGAAACCCCTAAAGTACGTTTCATGGACAAGATTTATCATCCTAAAGTAAACAAGTTGGGAAAAATATGTTTAGATATTTTGAATGATAAGTGGTCCCCAGCACTGCAGATCCACATAGTTCTGCTATCAATCCAGGCTTCGTTAAGTGCTCCTAATCCAGATGATCCATTAGAAAATGATATAGCAAAACAGTGGAAGACCAACAAAGCCCAAGCCATTGAAACAGCTAGAGCATGGGCTAGCCTATATGCCATGAATACTTTTTAAATCAATCTGACCATAAAGTGTGCATCACTTCTGCTGTTCTGCCAAGACTTCTTCCTTTTTTGTCTGCATTTAATGGACACAGCCTTAGAAACATTATAGAATAAAAGCCTAGGCGTCTTCAGTCCCCTGGTGATTAAATGCACATTAGCAAATCTTAAAAAAAAAATTAACTGGTGATAATAATGTATATGGTAATATTTTTGACTAGACTAACATACACTTCATTCAAGCTTGAAAAAAATCATTTTATATGCCGTACACATGTACACTGATTAAATGTAAATAAGAATATACATATTTTTAAAAGATAACAAGTGTTGGCAAGGGTGTAAAGAAAAGGTAACGTTTACACTCTGTTGGTAAGAATGTAACTTAGTATAGCCATTAAAGAAAACAGTGTAGGTATTTTTCAAAAAAATTAAAAATAAAACCACCATATGATCTTTCAGTTCCTATAGTCAAAGGAAATAAAATTGGTATGTTGAAGAGATATTTGTACACTATAATTATTTTAGCACTATTTACTGTAGCCAAGATATGGAATTATTTAAAGTACCCATCAATAAATAAATGGAAGAAAATGTATTAGATATACACAAAGGAATACTATTCAGTTACATAAAACAAAGGAATGAAATCCTGTTATTTTCAACATGGATGAATGTGAAAAGCATACAATAAGTGAAATAAGTCAGGCACAAAAACACAAATATCACAAGATTTCATTCACATGTGAAATCTAAAAAAGCTTATTCATAGAAGTGGAGAGAAAAGTAAAGGTTATCAGAAGCTAAGGAAGGGCTTTAAGGGGAAGAGAGGAATTCTTTCTTTTTTT
>NW_006203408.1:89752-113468 GCF_000334495.1 Tupaia belangeri chinensis | reverse complement strand
GCGCATGGGGCGTGAGCCCCCAGTTGCTCGGCGCGCAGCTGCGCAGGCGGCGGGAGCCCCCGGCCGCTTGGCACGCGGCCTCCTGCAGTTATTTTTAACTTCAATTCCATCATGGTTGGAAAAGATGCTGGATATAGTTTCTGTCTTTTTTATTTAAAGTCTTGTTTTATGCCTTATCACATAGTCAAACTTCAAAAACACTCCATGTGGGAGTGAGAAAATTTTATATCTTGCAGTTGTTGGGTGGAAAGTTCTATACATGTCTGTCAAGTCCATTGATTTATGGTATTATTTAGATCCTGAATTTCTTTGCTTAATTTTTATCTAGATCACAAAAATCATCCAAAGGAGACAGTAAAGTGTTGAGATCTACAGTGATTTTTTGTGTTGCAATCTATTGCTCCCTTAGATTCAGCAGCTTATTGTTCACATATTCAGGTGCTCCAGAGTTGGGTGCATTGTTATTTATGATTGATATATTTTCTTGGTGAATTAACCCTTTTAGTACTATACAGTGTCCTTTGTCTCTTCTTACAGTTTTTGTCTTGAAATCTATTTTGTCTGATATCAGTATTATGACTCCAGGCTTCTTTTGATTTCCATTCACTTAGAATATCTTGTTCAGCCCTTCACTTCCAGCCAGTCACTTTCTGTGTTTGACTTTATCTCTGAGATGCATTTCTTGTAGGCAGCATATAGAGAGCTCCTGTCCTTTTGAGCCATTCAGCCAATCTGTGTCTTTTGACTGGAAATTTTATTCATTACCATTCAACATTATTATCAATATTTGCAAACTTATCCCTGCCATTTTGTTAGTCATTTTCTTGGTTGTTTTTGTTCTCTTATTCCTGTTTGTCTCTCTTTAGTTTTCCTGATATAGTACTCCCTTCAGTGTTTCTCAAAGTGCTGGTTTAGTGTTGGTGAATTCTTTCAGTTTTTGTTTATCTGAGAATGATTTCATTTGTTCTTCCCATATAAAGGAAAGTCTTTCAGGGTATAGTATTCTTGTCTAAAGTTGTTTTTCTTTAATTGTTTTGAATACATCTTCCCATTCTTTCCTTGCTTGCATAATTTCAGTTAAATTGACTGATGTTAGCCTAATGGATAACAAACTAATTTATGTTGGCTGGAAAGTGGCGTGGTAAAGGATGCTGGACTCTCACATGGCCAACCTGTGAGTCCCAGACCTGGCAGCTTGCTTTCTCACTTTCCCTCTCTCTCACTCTGTCCCTCTCTGGTCAAATTTAAAATAATTCTTAAAAAAAAAAAAAAAAAGTAACGACGTTTCTATTGTCATTTTTAGAATTTTGTCTTTGTCTCTGATTTTGACCAATCTGGTTTTATTTGCCATGGAAAGGATTTTCTTTGATTCTATTTGGGTTCCTTTGTAATTCTTGGGTCTGCACGATTAAATGTTTCTCTAGGTTTGGAAAGTTTTCTGCAAGTATTTCATATAATAGATTTTTGATGCATTTATTAGAATCTTCATTTTCTAGGATACCAATTATTTAAATGTTTGGGTGTTCAATGGTGTCTAGTATTTCCCATATGTTATCTTCATTCTGGGTTTTGTCTTTTTTTTTTTTCATTCTTTTTGGTGGCTTTGTTTAATTCATAGGTTTTATCTTCTAAATCAGAGATTCATTCTGATGACCTAATCTGCTATTAATACTTTTGGGAGAAGTTCAATTTCCTGACTTATAAACTTCATCTGTAACAATTGTTTGATTTCTTTTTTAATGGTGTCTATCTCCTGTTTCAAATCATGGGAGGACTGTAATCTCCTAAAATTTGTTGTCTATTTTCTCTTGCATCTCATTTAGTTTTGTCACTATGAATATCCTGAATTCTTTTTCTGACATTCTGCAAATTCTATTGTGCTGGCTGTAGATAATGAGGAGTTGTTTTTTTTACTCTTGAAAGACAGCTATTTCTTTGATTTCTCATATTTATTGTGCCTCTGCACTGGTTTTTGATCATCTATTGGATTATAATTTCTTCCTAATTTCTAGGAGTTGATTCTGTAATGTCAAGGAGAAAAAAGAGCTCCACTTTTCAAGTGTGTTCTTTAGAGAATCTCATCTTCTGATCGGAAAAAAGTGTATATAGCCAGCTTTAGGTGCTTGGTTCCTCCCCAAAATCTCCAGAACAAGTGTACCTGGAGCTGAGCTAAAGGATGTAACTGGGAGTTTAAGGGTGGGCAGAGGGACATGAGTGTGGCATTCTCTGCAGTTTTGTCACTTTCACTCACAGTGGCAAGCTCTGGACTATGATTGGGATACAGAGAAATCCAATGGCATGAAGCAAGGGGAAGGAGGAGATCTGTTTTTCCACTTTAGTGTATCATTTTCTATTTCTCTTTTCAGTTTTCCATAGTTTTCCTTGTAAAGGTCTCTTACTTCTTTGGCTAAGTTTATTCCTAAATACCTTATGTTCACTTGCGTGTGGCTATTGTAAATGGGATTCCTTTCTTCAATTTTAAGTCTGCTCATTGTTGGTATATTAAAAAACTATTGATATTTGTATGACTTTGTATCCTGCCACTTTACTCTATTCATTGATCATTTCCTGGAGTTCGTTTTGTGGAGTCTTTTGGATTTTCTATGTCATCTGCTAATAGAGAGAAATTTACTTCCTTTCCTACTTGAATGTCTTGTATTTTATTCTCTTGTCTAATTGCAGTGGCTAAGGTTTCTAGTATTTTGTTTAAAAATAGTAGAGAAGGTGGACAGCCTTGTCTTGTTCCACTTGTCTTATTCCAGCTTTCAGCCTTTCCCTATTCAATAAGATGTTAGTTATAGGTCTGTCATATCTGGCTATCATTACATTAAGAAATGTCCCTTCTGTGCCATTGTCTTAACCATGAAGAATGTTATAATTTTGAAATATTTGTTTTTCTGTATTGATTAGTATGTTCATAAGGTTTTTATTTTCCTTCTGTTAATGTGATGTATTACATTTATTGTTTTGCATGTGTTGAACCACACTTGCATCCCTGGAATAAAGCCTATCAGGTCATGGTGTACAATCTTTTTCATGTATTGTTGGATATGATTTGCTAGTATCATGTTGAAAATTTTTGCATTTATATTCATCAGGGGTATTGAGCTATAGTTTTCTTTTTTTGTTATGTCCTTGTCTTCTCTTGGGATCATGGTGTAGTAATTCTATTTTGAGTACCTACTCAAAGGATAGGAAAATCCTCAATTGAAAAAACACTTGTGCATCCATGTTTATTGCAGCATTATTAATCATTGCTAAGATATGGAACCAACACAGATATCAAAGAGCAGATGAATGAATTGAAAAACTGTGGCACATATACACTATAGAATACTACTGTTATAAAAATAACAATGAGAGCCTGACATTTGATACAAAGTGGACAAATATGAAAGATTTAATGCTGAGCAAAGCAAGCTAGACTGTGAAAAAAAGGCATTGTATTAGGTTGTCGAAAAAATGATGATGTATTTTTCTATGCAAAATGCACCATGTCTGTGACAACCCAATATATTCCCACTTAATATATACCAAATGTCTGTACTCTGAGAGATTAGGAGGTAAAAAGTAGAGAAACCAACTTTAGATACTAGAAACACTATAGGATGGAGCAGGTAATGGGAGGGAGGGAATCAGTGTAAAAACATGTTTTAAGACATAAAAATGAAAAGTTGGATGAGACCAGAGGACAAATTCAGGGTCTGACAAGATGGCTGGGCTGCCCCACAGGATCATCAAGGAAATCCAGAGTTTGCTGGTAGAACCTGTTCCTGGCATTAAAGCAGAACCAGATTAGAGCAACTCCATTTATTTTCAAGTGGTTATTGCTGGCCCCCAGGATTCCCCTTTGAGGGAGGGACTTTTAAACTTTATTCCTTCCAGAATACCCAATGGAAACCCCTAAAGTACGTTTCATGGACAAGATTTATCATCCTAAAGTAAACAAGTTGGGAAAAATATGTTTAGATATTTTGAATGATAAGTGGTCCCCAGCACTGCAGATCCACATAGTTCTGCTATCAATCCAGGCTTCGTTAAGTGCTCCTAATCCAGATGATCCATTAGAAAATGATATAGCAAAACAGTGGAAGACCAACAAAGCCCAAGCCATTGAAACAGCTAGAGCATGGGCTAGCCTATATGCCATGAATACTTTTTAAATCAATCTGACCATAAAGTGTGCATCACTTCTGCTGTTCTGCCAAGACTTCTTCCTTTTTTGTCTGCATTTAATGGACACAGCCTTAGAAACATTATAGAATAAAAGCCTAGGCGTCTTCAGTCCCCTGGTGATTAAATGCACATTAGCAAATCTTAAAAAAAAAATTAACTGGTGATAATAATGTATATGGTAATATTTTTGACTAGACTAACATACACTTCATTCAAGCTTGAAAAAAATCATTTTATATGCCGTACACATGTACACTGATTAAATGTAAATAAGAATATACATATTTTTAAAAGATAACAAGTGTTGGCAAGGGTGTAAAGAAAAGGTAACGTTTACACTCTGTTGGTAAGAATGTAACTTAGTATAGCCATTAAAGAAAACAGTGTAGGTATTTTTCAAAAAAATTAAAAATAAAACCACCATATGATCTTTCAGTTCCTATAGTCAAAGGAAATAAAATTGGTATGTTGAAGAGATATTTGTACACTATAATTATTTTAGCACTATTTACTGTAGCCAAGATATGGAATTATTTAAAGTACCCATCAATAAATAAATGGAAGAAAATGTATTAGATATACACAAAGGAATACTATTCAGTTACATAAAACAAAGGAATGAAATCCTGTTATTTTCAACATGGATGAATGTGAAAAGCATACAATAAGTGAAATAAGTCAGGCACAAAAACACAAATATCACAAGATTTCATTCACATGTGAAATCTAAAAAAGCTTATTCATAGAAGTGGAGAGAAAAGTAAAGGTTATCAGAAGCTAAGGAAGGGCTTTAAGGGGAAGAGAGGAATTCTTTTTTTTTTTTTTTTTTTATTTGTTTTTGCTATAGGGCGCGTGCGCAGGCCAGACAGACAGAGAGAGACAGAGAGACAGAAAGCGAGAAATCACCTCCAAGGGGGGATGGCCACGCTGCAATCCCTTCTCCTCCATTCTCTCTCGGGATCTTGGGCACACACGCACACGCACACGCACCCGGCGTGAGTTTAAGCCACCGGGTCCGGGACTCGAACTGCAGTCAACTACGTGGAAGTTCAGCGACATAGCCATTACGCTAACTGCTGGTCCCAAGAGAGAAATTCTTGATCAAAGTATAAATTATTACATTTAAATAAAAGGAAAAACTTTCCAGAGACTTATTTTATAGCAATGTGACTGTGGTTAATGATGATATATTTTTAAAATTTTAAAGGGAGTGGATAATAGGTACTGTCACTACAATAATGATAACTATCTGAGGTAATGTATTTGTTAATTAGCTATATTTAACATTTCACAATATCCTGTCTCAGGCTCCAGAGCCTGCCTCAAATCTTTTATTTCACTTATTGTCACCCTCTTGGGATAATTACTGAGAAGATTGTATTGTTCTTTGGAATCCAATGTTGACTCAAGAGTACTTACGGTTTTGTTTATAATTATTCTGAAAGTAAATTGCCCCACAGGATCTCTTCCTGTGATACCTGTTCCCAGCCCATATACTCAGTAAGTGGATCAGGATGCCACCCTAGGTTCCTGTTTAGGTAGTTAAAGTATAGGGTCAGAAGTATAGGGTGGGACCAGCAGTTAGCGTAATGGCTATGTCACTGGACTCCCACGTAGTCGACCGCGCTTTGAGTCCCAGACCCGGTGGCTTAAACTCATGCCAGGAGTGTGTGTATGTGCGTGCCCAAGATCCCAAGAGGAGAACGGAGGAGAAGGGATTGAGGCGTGGCCATCCCCCCCGCCCGGGAGTGATTTCTCGCTTTCTGTCTCTCTGCCCGGGGATGATTTCTCGCTTTCTGTCTCTCTGTCTCTCTCTTTCTGGTGAGCGCCCTATAGGAAAAAAAACTCTGGGGTGGGGGGACACAAGAAATTCATGCCAGGTGCATATATATGTGTACCCAAAATCACAAGAGGAGACTGGAGGAGAAGGTATTGTGGCATAGCCATTCCCCCCAGGGGGTGATACTTTCTCTGTGTGTATGTGTCTCTCTGGTGACATACATACCTTATAGAAAAAAAATCTCTAAAAATAGAAAAAGTATTATTTCATATTGCTTAGGTCCCACTATTAAGTTTATCAAGGGTTCTTGGTGGGACATTGCTAAGGGGAACCCCTGACTTCCTTAATCTTCATCAAGAGTTATGAGGAGAATCACTTTTTTCTTCTTCTATTCAGGGCAATCATTTTTAAAATTGTGTGTTCCACATTTGCAGCACCCATTGCTAGTTTGGGATTTTTCTCTATGAAGCCCCTTTGGTCCCTTGACTGGAGGATTTATTCATTCCCAGTGAGGAAAGTTGGAATCCAGATTCTTTTTAACTACTTTTTCCTACTGTGGATATCATGATCTTTGCTTTCTGTTTTTCCTTTTCTTCTTCCCTCTTTACAAGCATCTTTTGGGGCTTCCTGAGTAGTTTTTCAATTGGTTTTTTTTTTTCATTCCTACTATCTAGTTTTTGTAACTTCTTAGTAATATCAAACCAGCTATTAGTAACCAAACTGACTTTCAAGAGACCCTATCCCATTGGGTCTTCTGGGTCTAACCTGGAGTATTTCTTCATTTGGTCTCTGAGCCTCTGTAAAAAGGCAGAGGGAGTTTTCTCTTTTTCTTGTTGACTCTCAAAGGCCTTGGAAATATTTCGTAACTTTGGGTGGATTCCTTAATTCCTCTGATTATTAATTCTATGAGGTCTTGTATTCAGGCCCTATCTTTTGGATCATTAATTGTTCCATTGGGGGTTCAAATTTGGGGTCTTTTTTTCCATGGGCAAGACCTCCTATCCAGGAGGGTGTTGTCTCTCCCAGATGGACATAGTCACCTCTATAATGAAAATGTTCATTACAGACATCAACTTAGCACAAGTATAATAGCTGGACCATAAGACTTGGGCAAGTTGGTCTGCCAGACTGGGGGGGTGGGGGTTCTTCTAATAACCATTTCATTTATTTATTTTTTATTTATTTTTATATTACATTTAATCACATATCCCTTTACAGTGTATAACATTTCTTGTTTCAACACGATTACTATGCATATCAGTCAAAACTAAAACATTATTATCCACATCAGCAACAGCAAATAGCTTTTCATCATTTTTTTTCAGATTATTATAACTTTTTAATATATATTTTTATTATGTTTTTAACATTCAATCGCTATACATTGTTTGGCTCGTAAAGAGAATTTACCCAACATAAAATACTTCTCAGACCAGTCCAGTTGATCATTTTTTTCTTAAAATGTCTAACATTGATCCTTATGAAGGGGGCATTCACAAATCTGATCTCTCCTTGCCCCGTAGGACTTCCAAGGGAAAAATTTTGAAGGTTTCCTCAGGAGCCCCTGATGTGAGAGGAAATTTTTTAAGGTCTCTACTCCATTGTTTGAATTTGTTCCATAGAAGAAGGTGTGGGGGCCAAGGTTTTGGACTCCACATGGGGATATGAACACTCAGTCTGCCTAGGGCCCTCTTGTCTCCCATTCTGTGGAGCATAAGGAGAAGAAAAGTAGGACAGAGGGTTCCAATATTCTTTCTTGGGTGTTTTCTCCCTTGGTTTTAAGAGGAAACACGAGACTTATTCCCATGTATAGATTATATAGAAGATATAAAGCATAATCTATTCCCTGCTGGTGTTGCAGAAACAGACTACCAAAAAAACAAACTCTACTCAGAGAGTAGGAGACTCAGGTTTATTACAGAGGACCCAGAGGAGTTCAGACTCCAAGCTCTGGACCCCAATTTGGAATAGGGTAAGAAGTTATATTGGTTTCTAACAGGGAAGGTCAACATGATAAGCACATAGGCATGGGTGATGGATGGTACAGGGAAGGCTGCAACAGTTACAGACCATAAGGAATTCAGAATACAGCTTTCCTTGTCCTTGGAGCATGACGACCTCCCCTCCTTAGCTGGCCTTCAGCTGCTGAGCTGTGCTGCTTATCTACTATATTACAGGCGGCCTGCCTGGCTATTTTCTGCCTCATTTCCCCCTCTGGAGTCTCCTCAAACATCTGTTAAGGAGAGTTAATCGGTCAGTACACTGTCCTGGTTGCAACCAGCATCTGCTATTTAATGGCTTCTCTCCTGGAGGAGATGAATCTGGTCATGAGATTTAATATGCGTGACCCAGAGGTTAAGATTAGGAGCACTATTAAGAGGGGGTCTAGTGGGGACAGCAGCCAGGGAGCCCACTACCAAAGGCTGCTCCAACCTTCCCATGAATCTGCATCACCCTGTCTGGTCATGAAGTTGTTGGACCATGTTTCTAACGATGCCATTAAACCAGCATTCCTCTCCCAGGAATAGGCAGAGCCTCCCCTTTGATTGGGCTACCCAGTATACTTCGTTGCCATAGGAGCATTTGTGAGTCTTTTTATGATCTTAACGTGCTGCCTGGACAAACATTTCAGCTGTGAACACCAACTGGTCAGTTCACACAAAGACAAGGGGTGGGAGGCCTAGGAGGTTTCTTAAGTGTTTTCCCACCCACCCTGAGTGTCATCATATATTCTGAACAGGCTGGCATCCAGCCCTGGATATGTGGGGATGGCTCTCAGCAAGAAATAGGATGGTTACAGTAACAGAGATTATGATTGAAGGGCTTTCTTAACATAGAGGGACTGAATTGTGATGAAACCTCCCACACATGAAAGCTAGGAAAACACTCACAGGAGCTTCTCATACCATTTCCAATCAGGGGGAGCTGTTGCAACCAGGCCTACAGCAAAAACTAAAGTGATCATAGCAAAGAGTTAGGATCAGGGATGATTACAAACAGTCTGGGAGCACTCAGGGCAGCTCATGTGTACCTTCCCCAGGTGATGTATGATCAGTCTTCTGGCGTATGTAGATTAGTCATCTTCCAGACTGATCAAAGCAGGGTTGTAGGTTCCTCAAGCTTCTGCCATTCACAGACTAGTCAGCCTCTGGAGTCAGAGTGATTAGAGCAGGACTGTTGCTCCCTTGTTTCTGAAGTATCATCTCTTTTTTGGTTTGTTTTTACAGCCCAAGGCCCTGGTGGGTCTATGAAGGCAGACCTCTTGACTGGTGTGATAGATTCACAGAGTAATTTTTAATAGCAGTAGGAGTGACCAGTACAACCATGTAGGGCCCTATCTAGACTGGCTGGATGGCCTCCTCTTTTCTAGCTGTTATATTTATTTAGTTTCATCTATAATATCTTTTACAACACAACTGCTTACAGATTCAATTATACTAAGCTTTCTTATACTGTATTAAGATGCCTAAGTGAATACACTTAAAATTTTACTTAATAACTAATGCTTTAATATTTAGAAATAATTTAAACATTTCATTAATATTGCTTAATTTAACAGACAAGTTTGATTACAAACATTGACTCCATTTATATTTATCCAATTTTTGTTTAACCATTGTTTTGAGATACTTATGGAAAACCAAGCTATTTATTTAAGGTGTTTTTCTTTGAAGAAAAGTAAAACTGAACTAGTCCTCTATCAACTAGTATTATCTTATCTAATGACTGAATTACCAGATAAAAGAGATTTCCTTACTGTTTCTCTGTACCTTAAGCATTTACGGAACACCCAGAATGGCCACAAAGTGTTGTGCTATGTGTCAAAGAACACACCCCAGGGAACCAGCAGTTAGCGTAATGGCTATGTCGCTGGACTCCCACGTAGTCGACCACGGTTCGTGTCCCAGACCCGGTGGCTTAAAACTTACGCCGGGTGAGTGTGCGTGTGTGCCCAAGATCCGGAGAGGAGAATGGAGGAGAAGGGATTGCGGCGTGACCATGCCCCCTGGGGGGTGATTTCTCGCTTTCTGTCCCTCTGTCTCTCTCTGTCTGTCTGGCAAGTGCACGCACCCTATAGCGAGAACCTCTCAAAAATAAAAAATAAAAAAAGAACACACCCCAGAGTTTGTAAGTGTTGGGACAGGTTTAGCTCACCTATCTGTCTATTGTGTCCTTTTGGCTTAAAAATGACTGGAGGAGAACATCTAAACAGAATTTTAAAAGGAGAGTAGCTGGATCTCAGGGCTACAACAGACCCAAAGGAGAGAACTAAAGATAACAGGGCCAACCAAGTCATCCTTGTTTCCTGGCAAAACTGTAAAGAGATTTTGAGGGTCCAGTTTATGTGTTCAACTTTCCCTGAATTTTGTGGATGGAAGATAGTATAGAGTTTCTATTTCACAAGGTCTTTGCCACTGTCTGAGTGATTTCAGAGACAAAGGCAGGCCCAATATCAGATCCTATCTATAGTCAACAGCAGCTTATACCAAGAGATAATTTTTTCAAGCAATGCCTTGGCCACTTTATGAGCCTTTTCTGTTCAGGTAGAGAATGCCTCAACCCAGCATAAATAGATACAGTCTAGTACTGACAGATATTGGTAGCCTTGATATGGATTGACTTCAGTAAAGTCCACTCCTAAGTGGAATTGTAAGGGGAGGTTTCGATAGCCTGGACTCCTGAGAACTGACTTGGCTTCTGCTGGATGTTGTTTCTGGCACAGGTTACATATCTGCTGCTGACATTGCTGCACAGCTGGCAACAACAGCATTCTAGTTACTGGTACAGGTGTCTCCCCTGGCTAGGTCTCATAATTCCCTCTCTTGTGTGTGGTCAGCCAACCTGTTCGCTATTGCTTTCCCTTGTTTTGTTTTGTTTTGTTTTCACTCGTATGAGTGTATTTTTAGGAACAACCTTAACATCTGATCTAGACAGAAATTATTAAACAAATTTTAATTCTTATTTGTCACTTTAAGGATTAACTGAGGCTGTCCAGTGACATCACCAGATGTCCAAGGGGAGCCTTTGGGGTCTTGGGCCACATCAATCCTCAATTTCAGAGGCCAGCATGGACTTTAGAAGTTCTGAGCTCCCTTCAGAGTTCAAGGCATTCTCTTCTTTAGTTGAGAATGAATACTAAATAGCCAATACTAAATAGCCAATGCAATGCACCTAAAGTAAAGAGGTAAAGCTGGTATAAAATAGCCATTCTCAACTCCACATTAGGGACAAGGCCCCAGTGGGGAACATGAAGATGTCAATCATGGGCATTGTCCAATGCCTGGGCTGCCCACATTGGAAACAATCATTTCTCAGGCAGAAGTTCTGATCAGAGCTGTTTCCAAATCCTGCCCTTGGGGGAAGTTACTGAAGTAGATCCATGTTGAGGCTACCAATATCTCATTTCTACAAGTGACTATTAGGTGCCTTTTAAGTTAAATCAAGGGCTCCGGTGAATTTGTCAATTTTTTATAACAATTTTTTGAGTTACCTAAGAACTTTTCTATATCTGTTCTGTTCTGTGAGAAATTCTGTACTAAGAAGAGGACCTAGGCTCTTATAGATCCTGTAAGAAGAGGCTGAGTACTACCTGGAGGTGGAGCCCAGTTTGTAGGTTTTACGAAGCATCTGCCTCATCTATTATACAAAAACTCTAGCTGGAGAATGCAATTTTTATTTAAACTTTTATTTTTATAGCTAAACCTCCTGATCCCGGTCTCTGAGAATGTAGCCAAATGGAGAACCCAATGGGGGAGCTTAGGGAATGTGAGGAGGCAGGAAGGGAAAAGGTAGCTAGGATATCCAACCTTAATTTGTCCCAACCCATGCCTTGAGACTGTCACTACTAAGTTCCTGAACAGAGGTTCTCTAGCTCTTTGTCCCCAGTACTGGGGCTTCTCCAAAGCCAGTTCTGGCACCTTTGTTAGAGGGCTACCTGAATGCCTGTCCCTCACCTTGGGGAATTTGATATTTCCCAGAAGAGCTATCAAGCTAGTAAACTTTTATGTATTAATAGAATTACATATATTCAGATTGATTAGAGTTTCAATTTTCAGCATATATCAGTAGCTTATGAACATGTCCAAACAAATAATAATAACAAAAACTAGTTTAACAAATTTCTCAATGTATAACTGAACAATCTTATTAATAAACCCACTCAATATTTTTCATTCCTGTTAAATCTAAAGACCAATAGAATACTTAAAATACATCAAGTTAATAATGAGAACTAAAAGGAGGACTCAGGAAGGACCAAGCAGCCATGCTCTCCACGAGTCTATGCTTAACATTGTAGTTATATTCTTTTATACCAGCTTTACCTCTTTACTTTAGGTGCATTGCATTGGCTATTTAGTATGCAATTTTGTCAAGCATCTCCCTACTTTTGGTTAATTCTGGTTCTGCTTAATCCTTGGCTTATTAGTTCAGAAAACGAACCAGATTCTCCATAGAGAATGGAAATTTTTACCCAGTTAAATGATTGCATTATCAGAAACTTTTACCTGTAAGAGTACATTCTCTTTGTGAATTCCCTTAGAGACATAATACATTAGGATTATAAAAGCCTATCTCCCTGAGGTTACTTAGACACTATATTCTCCAGAGAAACCCCTGACCCAGGCCCAGCATGCAGGGGAAGACTTAGTCAGTCTTCCAGTGCTGGGCAATGCCCTGAGCCATATGAAGTTGCCACAGAAACAGGTTAGGACCCAAATAGACTCCGTAGCTGGAAACTGTGGAGCGGCACAGACAAACACACTCACACTCATACACCTTTAATTCCAGAAGTTAAAAACAGTGCCTCTTCCCTTTTGGAAATCCCTACCTGGTGGTCCTCTGGCCACAGGAGGGTGATTGAATCTCCTCTTCTGCCACACCTGGAGGTCCTGACTGAGTCCAGTGTCCCCAAGGACTTACCAAACACCAGATTACCAGATCCTGAGATGTCTTCCAGTGAGTTGGTCTGTCTATCCTTTTGAGTTCAGCCAGAGTTGGGTGCTGTGGAATGTCAGGGCCCCTGATGAAGAAAGATCTGAGGAAAGACTGGGTGGCACCCCTTCATTCTGCTCCAGAGCCCTTCCATCCCAGCAGATCCCCTCTGCTGGCCTGGTGGCTCAAGGGCCCAGCATGGTTTGTCTCCTGGTCAAGGAACCAGAAATGCTGCGAAAACAGAATGCCAAGAAAACAAATGCCACTCGGAGTGCAGGAGAACTTGGGTTTATTACACTAGTGGACCCAAAGGAGCTCAGACTCCAAGCTCTGGGCCTCAATTTGGGGTGGGGTAAGAGATTATGTTGGTTTCTTTTTATTTATTTATTTATTTTTGGAGAGGTTTTTGCTATAGGGCACGTGCACTCGCCAGACAGACAGAGAGAGACAGAGAGATAGAAAGTGAGAAATCACCCCCCCAGGGGGGATGGCCACACCGCAATCCCTTCTCCTTCATTCTCCTCTCGGGATCTTGGGCACGCACGCACACACTCCCGACGTGAGTTTAAATCACCGAGTCCGGGACTCAAACCACGGTCAACGATGCAGGAGTCCAGCGACATAGCCATTGCGTTAACTGCTGGCCCCAGATTATATTGGTTTCTAATGGGGAGGTCAGCAGGATAAGCACATAGGCATAGGTGATGGATGGCGTGGGGGTGGGGGGGAGGCTGCAATAGTTACAGATCATAAGGAATTCAAAATACAATTATATCCTTGTCCTTGGAGTGTGGTGACCTCCCTCCTTAGCTGGCCTTCAGCTACTGAGCTATGCTGATTATCTTCTATATTGCAGGCCATTGGCTGGCCATTTCCTGCCTCACTGGAAAGATGAGGATTTATCATTTAACACAAAGGAAGAGGGCCTGACAGACCCAGACTTCATCTGAGCCAAATTGTGGCCAAAAGACTGAAAGTTGATCTGTGATAGACAGTTAGTCAGTCATGAGCAGGAAGCCCTAAGAGAATAGCAGAAGGACACACGTCACATTAATCACAATTTATCAAGAGTTACAACCAGATCCCTGAGATGCCTTCTTCCCACCTAGCCCCTGGACCAGGGAGGTGAGGCAAATACCATTTTTCCTTCCTTGGTACCTGAGGAAGACACATAGGGATGATTGTAAATTTCCCGATTATCATCCCTCTTGAATACAAAAAGACCCACCCAAACATTTTGGTCAATGTCCTGATTCCCACTGGGACAATAAACTAATTGAGCAGCCTATCCTAATTAAACATCCTGGCTCACAATGGGCATGCTCAGTTAGATAACCAAATTCCTCAAATTCTTTACCTGTGAGAGAGATGCACAAGCGCAGGAGAAAGCCCTCCAATTTCAAACAAAGGACATAGATAGAGTGACAGACCTCCCACTGATAAATATTCATGATCACTTCTGGTAATAAAAATAACACCTAACCAGTTCCAAATGCAGTTGCCACCTGGCAATCTGCCCACCCAAGAGTCTTTTGGGTGTACTTCTTTTCTAAAATCTTTCTTTCCTATTAAATTCTCTTTTCTACCTACTTTTATTGTGGTTGTGGCTTTATTTCGTGACTAGGGACAGGTCGCTAATTTTAGTGATCTGGACCCCAAGAACCAAGAACTTCATTCACAATGCAGCTCAACACTCTCCCATCCTATGGCAGATCAATTTGTTCCTTGGTCTAAATAAAACAACAGTGTTACCAATTTTCTGTTTCTTCTTACTCTCTTGTCAGTAATGACTTTCCCAGTATTTTAACATTCTCCAAGTGTGGAGAGCAGTCCATCTGAAAACATGTGGTAAAAACATGTGGCCTATAGATGCATGCAGAAACTCACTTCTGTAAGCTACTCTAGCAGGGCTATTGAGAAGCATCTGCATACGAAAGCAGTATCTGCCTGTTGTCAAATGTCTCCCTGTTGTTGTTGATATCTAATACCCCTGAATGGGCTAAAAAAAGTCACATGTGTTTATCAGATTGTCTCCCAAAAAAGGATCAGAGAAATTATATGGCGCCAATCATTTACACATCTTCAGACTACTTACATCCCAAAACAACTGGATTTGCATTCCAAATCCTCCTCCCATATTCTCCCTTGCATTCCACTTCTTCCCCATTCCCTTTGCATCCCATTTTCCCTTCCCCCCATTTCCTTCTCTTTAAAAGAATAAACCTGAGGCTGGTTCTGGTCGCAACTTCTCCATCAGAGAAGCTATGCCCACCCAATTCTCACTTTTCTATACCTGTGTGTCTTTGTGTGTTTGTTATTGCATCTATTTCTAATCCACAGCCTTCCCCACTGAAAGAAACATGTTCATGCCAAGCTGGTCCCAGCACCTGAGGGACAACCTAAGGGAATATCGGGAGGAATTTCTTTTGCTCCCTTCTTCAGCTTTCTAGACCTAGAAATTTGGTTTCCCATTTTTGTTTTAGGTCAGTGATCCTGTTATAATATACTCAGTGAGAAATAAGAGGACATCCAGACATAGCCAAATTTATTGGAGTTTATTAAGCTGGCACCATACAGGGGGACTCATGTCTCTTAAAACCTTGCAGCTCTGAGTGAAAGGAGAGGGGTACTTATAAAGGCAAAGATAACAATTAATTCTGGGTTGATATAGTGATTACAATGGAAACTGAGGAGGGGGTAAGGAGGAAAGGTAATGGGGTTCCATGTGAAAGCAGTTACAGAAGTTGAATCAAGCAGGTTAATTTTTTCTAAGGGCACTCTGCAGACCTTTGTTTAATGATCTCCGTGGCTCTGGGTGTGGGTCTGGTGACTGGTAGTTACATTGCTAAGGAACAGCTAAACAAAAGAGTTTCAGGCTAGTTAGAAAAGACAGTAAGACTATTGTTCACTCTATTTACTCTGGGAAAAAGGAGGAAGCAGGTATAATGTAAAGTTTAAAGATGAAAGTGCTTCTGCTTCAATCCCTGTGTCTGAGGCTCCCTCATGTACTCAATCCCCACTCGACTTCCGCCTCCTCCTGTTGGAGGTTTCTTGCACACTTCAGAACCCACTGTGTCTCTTTCTCAAGAGAAAGTGGAACTGTGAATTGGGACTCCACACTCAGTATCTAGGCTGTGTCTCAGTCACACTCAACCTCTGAGAATGCACAACCACCAATGCACGCCTTATAGTTCAATGTTCTACCTTTGCTCATGCTTGATGTTACATGATCACTGGAGCCTGCTTTCTTTCCCCAGAGTCGCTTCTGCCATCCTCAGAATAACACTCTGGAATATATCTCCAGTCCCTCAATAAGCTGGGGCAACTAGACAGAGCTAGTTGGATGGGATATGTCTCCTCCCTTTTGGGGTCCCATGTCCATACAGAGACCCCAGATGAGCCCCCAAATTATGAGAAATGTGCTCATTCATTCAATGTGAAATAATGGACATGGCGACATGAGGTACAACAGAGCAAGACTAAAATGGCAGTCTTGCGAGACTGGGTATCTGATGGGCAGACAGGCCCATAATGGTTACAAGCAATTTATTCCCTAGTGTGCAAGTTCCTCCCCTGGTTCCTCATTGGCTGAGTGCTATGGGCTGTACAATCTTTCCAGACATCACCTAAGTTTCATTATTCCCTTATGAGGCATTTATTGTCCCCTTCCCTCTCGTGTCTGATGGAAAGGTTCAGTACAAGTATGCAAAAGGCCTGCCAAAAGTCCTGAAGAGAGAGAACTAGGAAGTAAGAAAGAACAAAGGACTGGTGACCAACCACCATCTTGAGAAGTCATTTTCAAGGGTGATGTGTGGTTTCTGGGTCTGTTTGTTTAGCAACTTTCCAGGAATGTGCTCTTCTGGAGGTTGCTACATCTGCAAGCTGGCTAAACAACTTTTGTCAAGCTATTTTTGAAAAATGAATCACTTAGGCTGTCTTGCAGCTAAAAGCAACATCGTTTCCTATTTAGTAACTATATTCTAATAAGTACAGAATCCTATTTTCTGCTGACCCCAGAAGAATAGGGTAATAAATCACTCAGATTACCATGTAACTAATTTCTTTCTCACATGTGTTTGTTTGTTTGTTTGAGAGATTTTTGCTAGAGAGTATATGTGCTTGCCAAAGAAACAGAGAGAGGCAAAGAGAAAGCAAGAAATCACCCCCTGGGGAGAAGGCCACACCACAACACCTTCTTCTACATTCTACTCTAGGGATGTTGGGCACGCATGCACATGTGCCCAGTGTGAGTTTCAAGCTACCAGATCCAACACCGTGGTTGACAAAGTGAGAATTCAGCATTTTAACCACTACACCACCTGCTGTCCCCTTTATGTAACTATTTCTAAAGTCCACTTCCTTATCAGAAAGTCCACCCATTGCTCCAACTGCTAGATAAAATCTCCTCACTTCTAGCTCCTCTTTGGTAAACCATTCAGGACCCCTCCCTGCTGGGAAATTCTGTTCTTACTTCTCCCTCTTAAACTCCACCTTTCTACCCACTCTCTAAAAGTTGGATAGTTTAAACAAGAAACAAAAATTATAAATAAAACTAAATCTAAATTATACAACTATAAATACGAAATCTGAAATAATAATTTACTTTGTGAGCTCAATACCAGAATGGAGAAGAAAGAGTAGAGTCAGTAAATGTGAAAGAGATAATTATAAAATATCTAGTTTTTAGAATAGAGGAAAAACAATATTGAAAATGAGAAGTACATCAGGCAGCTGTAGCAAAATATAAATATTGATCATTCTAACTATTTTTTCTTATTTTATTAGTATTATTTACTATTACTTATACATTCAACCATTATACATCATTTCATTTGTAAAGAGATTTTACCCAACATGATATACGCCACAGAGCAGACAAGTTGAGACTACTATACACAACATCCCCAACAGGCAACAAACCATATCTGTGTAGCACAAATTCCTTACTTTGCCATATTTTCCCAGCTTTCCCTTTCTGTGGTCTTCCACTCTCCCACTCTCCTTCCACTTTGACCCCAGTGTTCATAACAATTTTCGATACTTTTATGTCCTCCGGTCTTTCAGTTTCTACTGCAGAGTGTAGACATTTGGTACATGTTTAGTGGGGACATACAATGGCTCTGTTTCATAGCCTGATTGCTTCACTCATCAATAGATCTTCCATGTTTGTCTACTTTCTATCAAATGCCAGGGTCTTGTTTTTTTTGTTTGTTTGTTTGTGTATGACTGAGGAGTATTCCATGTAGTATATGTGCCACACTTTTTTCAATCCATTCATCTGTTTGTGGACATTTGGTTTGGTTCCATATCTTAGCAACCATGGATAATGCCACAATAAATATAGCTGTGTAAGCACTTTTCCAATTGAATGTTCTCCTATCCTTTGGGTAGATACCCAGGAGTGGAATTGCTGGATCATATGGGAGTTCTACTTGAAGGTCCTTGAGCAACCTCCATATTGTCCTCCACAGCAGCTGGAGCAATTTACACTCTCACCAACAATGTATGAGAGTTCCCCTTTCACCACATCCCTGCCAGCACTTATCTTCTTTTTTTTTTTAATCTTCACGATTCTGACTGTGGTTAGGTGGCATCTCATTGTGGTTTTGATCTGCATCTCCCTTATGATGAGGAATGTAAAGCATGTGCTTTTTGGCTGTTTGTATGTTTTCCTTAGAGTGTTGTTTATTCATCTCATTTTCCCCATCTTTTAATTGGGTTAATCATTTTCTTCCAGGTAAGCTGCCTGAGTTCCCCGTGTATTCTGGGTATCAGTTCCTTATCTGAGGCATAGTTAACAAAAATTCTCTCTCATTTCGAGGGTTCTCGATTCACAATAATTACTGTGTCTTTTGCTGTGAAGAAACCCCTTAATCTGATGTAATCCCACCTGTCTATTTTGGGGATTATTGCCTGTACTTTGCCTACCCCAATGTCTCCCAGAGTTTCTCCAATGTTTTCCACCAGTAGTTTTATAGTTTGTGGTCTTAGGTTTAGATCTTTGATCCTCTTTGAGTTGTTTTTGTTAATGGTGATAGATTGGGTTCAGATCAATCTTTCTGCAGGTGGATACCAAGTTTTTCCAGCACCATTTGCTAAAGAGGTTTTCCTTTTCTCACTGGATTTACTGGTACCCTTTGTAACAGATGAGCTGGCTGTATGTTTTGAGGTTTATCTCTGGGGTCTCTATTCCATTAGTCTTCATGTCTGTTTTTGTGCCAATACCATGCTATTTTGATTATTACAGCTTTGTAAAATATTGTGGGGTCAAGAAGAGAGATGTGGGACCAGCAGTGAGCGTAATGGCTATGTCGTTGGACTCCAACGTAGAAGACAGCGGTTCGAGTCCCAGACCCAGTGGCTTAAACTCACGCCAGGCGCATGTGCGTGCATGCCCAAGATCCCGAGAGGAGAATGGAGGAGAAGGGAATGTGGCATGGCCATCCCCTCTGGGGGGTGATTTCTCGCTTTCTAGCTCTCTGTCTCTCTCTGTCTGTCTGGCAAGCACACATGCCCTATAGCAAAAAAAGCCTCTAAAAAAAAAAAAAAAGAGAGAAAACATAAAGAAGAAGAGAGATGCCACCCACTCCACTCTTCTTGCACAAGGTAACTTTGGCAATATGTGGTCTTTTATGATTTCAGACAAATTCTATGATTGTCTTTTCTAGATCTATGAAAAATGTCTCTTGAAATCGTATAGGGATTGCATTAAATATATAGAATAATTTGTGTAGAATTGCCATATTGATTATATTAATTCTCCTAATCCAGGAACATGGGATGTCCTTCCACTTTTTTGCCTCCTTTTCTATTTATTTTTTAATATTTTCATAGTTTTCCTTATATAGGTCCTTAATTTTCTTGGTTAATTTTATTCCTAGGTATCTTATTTTTCTGTGGCTATGGTAAATGAGATTATGTTCTTCAGTTCTCTTTCTGTTTGCTTGTTGTTTGTATGTCTAACTATTTGTTTTTATCTTTTTTTTTTTTGAGAGGTTTTTCGCTACAGGGCGTGTGCGCTCGCCAGACAGACAGAGAGAGACAGAGAGATAGAAAGCGAGAAATCACCCCCCAGGGGGGATGGCCACGCCGCAATCCCTTCTCCTCCATTCTCCTCTTGGGATCCTGGGCACGCACGCACACGCGCCCGGCGTGAGTTTAAGCCACCGGGTCCGAGACACGAACCGCGGTCGACTACGTGGGAGTCCAGCGACATAGCCATTACGCTAACTGCTGGTCCCTATTTGTTTTTATCTTTGAAGAAGGTAGAGATGGCACAAAAAGTAATGGCCAGGAAATTCCAAAAAATGGGTGAAAGGCATTCATTTTCAAGAAGCTCTGTGAGTTGTAACAGAATAAATTACAAAAAATCATATACACTGGCATGATCATCAAATTTATCAAAGTAAAAGACAAAGTTTTGAAACCAGCTAAAAAAAAGTATGTACATATATTGTATGTATATATGGAAGAACAATTATTTAAATTACTGTCAATTTCCAGTCAGAAACTTCGAAGGCCAAGTTCATAAAAGGGGAGGAAAAAAAATACTACAAACCTGTAACTTTATATTCAACAAAATTATCTTTCAATAATGCAGGTGAAATAAAAACATTATGATTTGAAAAATTAAGAGACTTATCCACCAGAAGACCTATTCTAAGGAAATGATCAAGGGAGTTTCTCATGCTAAAGGGAAATGATAGCTGAGGAGAAATAGAAACTTCAGAAATAAATTAGAAGAAATAAAAGTGATAAGTGTATAGATAAATGTGAAAGAATATTTCTCACTTCTCCAAATATGTAGATGTTAATAAATATAACTATAACATAAAATGATGATAAACATATACCTATGAATGGGAGTTTTCTATATTTTACTTGAATTACAAAACTATACATCTGAGTAGTATGTAAACGTTTAGGTGAAGATTTTTACATTTCTAAATAAACCATAAACAAAATAGAATACACAGACATAGATTCTAATGTCAACAGTCAAATTAAAATGAAATACTAAAAATTCCAGAATAATTTATAAAAGGGCAAGAAAGAAGGAACAGTAATAAGACTGATATAGATCCTATTTGCTAAAAGCTGCTTGTAAGCAGGAAGTGTTTATGTTCCACCTTTGTAAAGCGCCTGCTGGGAAATGTCACAAGCTGGATTACAACTGTTTTACACTTGTTTTGTGATTTTTTTGGTTTCCTTTGTTTGCAAGATTCCTGATCCAGATTATATAACCTCTATAACTTTCACAAGTTGGGCCCAGAGTTTCGAGTACAAGCTCCTCTCAGTGTGCCAACATTATAAACCTGGATTCTCCTACTCTCTGAATGATGCCTGGTTTCTTAGTGGTCTGTTTTCTCCAATAAGACAAAGAAACAAACATAAAACAAATATATGAGCCAGACCCACCCCATAGCTTAGTGGTTACAGGAGCCAGATCTCACATGGCCAACCACAGTTAAAATCACACTCCCAGCACCTTGAAAAACACATGGAGCACATTTCTGGAATGATCAAGCTCCATTGGAGAGTGATAGCTCTCTCTCTCTCTCTCTCTCTCTCTCTCCTCACATTCTCTTTCTGGTGGGTAAATATGTCCTCTAGCAACTATATACATATATATACAAAGACAGACCAAAATCTAACAATATAAATAACTATATTAAATCTAAATGGTCCAAATATATCAATTAAGTGACAAATATACTGGTTTTAAAAAACCTATATAATGTCTATTAAAAAACAAGATTAAAATAAACAGATTTAAATACATAAATTCTAAATAATAAAGAATTATGGCACTATAAACAGTAATCAAAAGAAAGGTGAAAACCTATATTAATATCAAAAGAAGTAGACATTAAAATAAAAAATATTTCTTTGTCCCATAAATATCTTGCCTATTTTTCTATCTGTTGAAGAAAACATGTATAGTGTTCCCAACAGGACTGGTGAAAAATGTATTCATGTTGGAATATTCACTTTACAAACTAAGGAACATTTGTGATTGATTATATAAAAAATTTTAAATAAAAAATATTTCACAAAAATATTATGGGCCCCAGAACCTTCATGTACCGCCACCCCTACTCCTCTCTGGACTTCAGGTTGGTTCCATGGGACTTTAAGACAAACTCACACCCCATCCCACCCCACTTGCAAACTGGATCAAGCCAGCCAGCAGTTCCGGACTCCAGGCTGCCTGTGGCTGCAGACCCTCACACCCAGGGCCTTCACACATCCCCACCCCTACTCCTCTCTGGACTTTAGGTTGGTTCTGTGGGACTTTAAGATGAATTCGCACCCCACCCCACCCCACCCCACCTGCAAACCGGATCGAGCCAGTCAGCAGTTCCAGACCGGACACCAGGCTGCCTGCAGCTGCAGGTCCATTCACCCGGGACCATCGCTCATCTTCTTGCCCTTCCCACTTCCCTTTGGAGTCTCTGAATATCAGTGTTTTGAACAGCATGTAATGCACACCGCGTGATTTTGTTGTTGTTGTTGTTGTTGTTTTGTTTTTCTTTGCTCTTGAAGTATTCCTTATTAGATCAGTTGGAGGCTCACCACTCCTTAGAAACAGGGAGGACTTTGGGTTACCCAGGACCAGTGACAA
Organism: Tupaia belangeri chinensis; assembly: GCF_000334495.1. Lineage (NCBI taxonomy): Eukaryota > Metazoa > Chordata > Mammalia > Scandentia > Tupaiidae > Tupaia > Tupaia belangeri. The sequence continues at coordinate 90,954 of NW_006203408.1, read as the reverse complement.
CAGTACATGGTACTGGTGAGCAACAGGTAGGCCAACCATAAGAGAAATCATCAATTTTCTAATTCTGTATACCTTTTAACACTCAGAGATACCTTAAATAAGTTAGGAAGCAACATATAGATCACCTGATGACTAGGAACAATCTCAGAGACTCAAGACATATAATCAACCAACAAAAGGCCTCTCCCCCAGGGGAAATTATCAAGCCTACATCACCCACAGTCAATACAATGGACGTTGTGGACATGTCTGACAAGGAATTCAGAATATTTGTAGTGACCAAACTAACTGAGATAGAAGAGAAAAAGAGAAAAGGAGCTCCAGGAGATGAGAAAGTCCTTTCATGATTTGAAAGAAGAAAGAGACACCTTAAACAAGAATCAGATAGAATTTCTACGGTTGAAGAATGTAATACAGGAAATCAAAACCTCCTTTGAAAGTATTAAAAGCAGGTTAGATCAAGCAGAAGATTGAATCTCTAATGTAGAGGCAAAACATCTGACCTATAAAAAAGTATCAAGAAGATTGAGAAAACAACCATGAAAAATGAGGATAATATACGAGGAATACTGGATACCATCAAGTGCCCCAACATTCAGATAATTGATATCACAGAAGAGGAAGAAAATAATATGGGCCTACATAATTCATCCCATGAAATCCTGGAAGAAAACATTCCAAACCTAGACAGGCATTCAAATATTCACACCCAAGAAATACATAGGAACCTGAGTAGAATAAACCCAAGAAGATCCTCTCCAAGGCACATCATAGCCAGCCCGCAATAACAACAGACAAAGACAAAATACTAAAGTTGGCAAGAGGGAACGTCAAGTTACTTACAAAGGTCACCCCATCAGGCTAATATGGGATATCTTGGCGGAAACAATGCAGGCAAGGAAAGAATGGGGAAGCATAGTCAAAGCAAGTAGATAACTTATCATTATGCCTCAGAGAATTGGAAAAACAACAACAAACAAACCCCCAAAACCAGGCGAAAAGAAATAATAAAGTTTCGAGCACAAATAAATGAAATAGAAAATAAACGAACCATACAGAAAATAAATGAAAGCAAAAGCTGGTTCTTTGAAAAGATTAACAAGATCGACACACCATTGGCTGGATTGATCAAGAAGAAGAAAGAAAGAAACCAGATTAATCAAAGATGAAACAGGCAATATTACCACAGACATAGCAGAAAA
>NW_006203408.1:83200-83460 GCF_000334495.1 Tupaia belangeri chinensis | reverse complement strand
CCCCCTGGGGGGTGATTTCTCGCTTTCTGTCTCTCTGTCTTTCTCTGTCTGTCTGGCAAGTGCACGCGCCCTATAGCAAAAAACCTCTCCAAAAACAATAATAATTGGAATAATAATAATAATGATGGAGAAAAACAATGTAAAGATATTGAATGATGAGGTGGGGAATTTAATGTCTCTGAATTGACTGACATGCTTGGCACTCCCTTTATCTGGCGAGGTTCTTTTTTTTTTTTTTTTTTTTTTTTTTTTTTTTTTTT
>NW_006203408.1:79235-83104 GCF_000334495.1 Tupaia belangeri chinensis | reverse complement strand
CCTCCAGTCTCCTCTCGGGATCTTGGGCATGCACACACATGCGCCTGGTGTGAGTTTAAGCCACCAGGTCCGGGGCTCGAACTGCGGTTGACTACATGAGAGTCCAGCTGTATAGCCATTACGCTAACTGCTGGTCCCCAAAATATTAGTTTTTATAACTCTCAGGGAATAAGAGTTGAAATTTATTTCTCTTATGATAAACTGCAAAGTTATTTACATATATCTTTTTGTTTATTGTTAAAACTTAAGAACTTTATTTAAAAGCAATTTTGGAAGTTTACTAGATAAAGCTTTCAGACCATTAACTATATTTTTTTTTAAAGACAGGTTTTTGGTATGTGACATATGTGCTCACCAGAGAGACAGAGAGATAGAAAGCGAGAAATCACCCCCTAAGAGGTTGGCCTTGCTGCATTCCCTTCTCCTCTATTCTCTTCTCAGGATCTTGGGCACAGACACACAGGTGCCCAGCATGAGTTTTAAGTGGTTGGTCTGAGACTTGAACTGTGGTCAACTATGTGGAAGTCCAGCAATGTAACCATTTCACCATCTGCTGGTCCCATCAGAGCAGTAACTATTTGAACTGTAGCCACCTGGTCAAAAAGTAAACTACATGACTTAGGAGTTCTTGTGCATTGTGCATTTTGGCTGATTCAAAGTACTGCACTTTCACTGACTATAAAGCTTCCTTTGCAATTATCATTCTTCCTTCACAGTCCCTTGTTGTGATTAAACTTCTGATTGTTTACATGTGTTTTAAAAGAAAGATTTGTGGGACCAGCAGTTAGCATAATAGCTACATCGCTGGGCTCCCATGTAGTCGACCGCAGTTTGAGTCCCAGACCTGATGGCTTAAACTCACGCTAGGCATGTGTGTGTGCGTGCCCAAGATCCCGAGAAGAGAATGGAGGAGAAGGGATTGTGGCATGGCCATCCTCCCTGGAGGAGGGGATTTCTCACTTTCTGTCTCTCAGTCTCTCTCTGTCTCTCTGGCAAGTGCACGGGCCCTGCAGCAAAAACCTCTAAAAAAAAAAAAAAAGAAAGAAAGAAAGAAAATAAGAAAGATTTGCCATAAATATTTCCAGCTCTTAAAGACGATACTTTTCTGAACAGTCTTCCTCCACCCAAATGGAATATTATGAAAACATGGGATGATATGGTGAAAATCTTATGTAGCACTTAGAAACAGTACATTAATTATCTTCTATTAATTAAATATGTCTCAATAAATATGATACTTGTAATTAGTGGGTCTTCTCCTGAAATCAAACTCAAAAAAGAGTGATTTAGCTTTTATTTTAAGTGGCCAAAAAGCATTTGACAAACTGTGGCAGAGCATCTCTGCTCAGGCATAGGAAAACAAGTACTGGAGTTAGGTTTATTAATGTCTCTATTTCAGAAATAGAACAAAGCTCTCATTATAGGGTCTATAATCTTCAACTTACTTCTTTAAGACTGGTTTACTGTGAACCAGTTTTCAGGGAACTGAAAATATTATAAAATAATTTTTCCTCTTAGGAAACGTAAGCATTGTACTTTCCAGCTTATTGAAAGTAGTTAAATATAAGTTGCATACTTTTAGTAACTTCTTAAGACATACTGGTATGTATTTTAGTACAGGAGATTATTTACCAAGTATAAGAAATATATCCTACTACTTGGTGACAAATAATACCAATTATAAACCTAGATGATGTTTCAAAAGTTGATAGCTGAAAATAGTTTCACTGATAAGTTTTTGTAGGCTACATTATATGTTATGTCTAGAAGTAACATTAAGACATTGAAATCAAACTAAAACAAAGACTAGAGAAACCTGTATATATTGCAACAAATGGTACTTACATGTTAATAAAGGCTATATTATTTAAAACAAAACAAAACAAAAAGACCAGCAAGAGGCATAATGATCCAATCACTGGACTTCCATGTAGCCTACCGTGATTCAAGTCCCGAACCCAGGTGCATGTGCATGTGTGCCCAAAATCCTGAGAGGAGAATGGAGAAGGGATTGTGACATGCCTATCCCCCCCGAGGAGTGATGTTTCACTTTCTGTCTCTCTGTTTCTTTCTACCTCTCTGGCAAGTGCACATACCCTATAGTAAAAATCTCTCTATCAAAGAAAAAAATATCAGAAGACAATGAAATTAAGAAACAACATTTAAAATTTACTAAAATCAATTTTATTCTTTTTTAAAATTTTACCTATCATTATTTTTTAAGTTGACCAGAGGGAGACAGAGCAAGAGAGAGAGGAAAAGTGAGAAAACAAGTCACAGTTTCAAGACTCGAACCACTGTTGGCCATGTAGGAGTCCAGTGTCTTAACCACCACACCACCTGCTGGCCCCAAAATCAAGTTTATTCTTTGAAAAATAAATGCAGTTGGAAAACTACCAGATTGAAGAGAACAAAAGTGAGAAGACATAAAAGACCAAAATCAAGATAAAGAAGGGAGCCAGATGGAAGTGCTAGTAAAATGTAACTCTGCAAAGCAATCCCACATCTATCAGATGACCAGGAATCAATGCAGAGGCACAAGAAAAATGAGAAACCAGGAAAATATCTCTCCCCCAAGGGAAAATAACAACCCTTCATCATCCATAGACAGTACAATGAACTTGTGGAAATATCTGATAAAGAATTCAGAATATTCACAGCGACAAAACTAAATGAGATGCAGAAGAATAAAGACAATGAACTCCAGAAGATGCGAGAGAAAAGAGACAATGAGTCCCAGGAGGTGAGAAAGTTCTTCCAAGATCTGAAAGAAGAAATACACACACACACACACCACACACACACACACACACACACACACACACAAGAATCAAATGGAGCTGATAGAGATGAAGGCTGAATACAGGAAACAGAAAGTATTAAAAGCAGATTAGACCATGCAGAGGATCAAGTCTTGGATATTAAAGAAAAAACCTCTGACCTAGAAAAAGTCACCAAAAAGACAGAAAATAACCCCCCAAAATGAGAATAAAAATTAAAAATACTAGATACCATTAAGCACCTAAACATCTGGATAATCAGTATCCCAGAACTTAAGAGGCTAATAAGGGCATTGATAATATATTCCATGAAATCATGGAAGAAACATTCCAAACCTAGAGAGGCATTCAAACATCCAGATCACAGAAATACAAAGGACTCCTAATAGAATAAACCCAAGAAGATCTTCTTCAAGGCATATTACAGCCAAATTGGTCAAATCCACAGACAAAGACAAGATTCTAAAATTGGCAAGAGAGAAATGTAAGGTTACTTACAAAGGTTATCCCATCAGGCTAACTTCAGACCTCTCATTGGAAACAATGCAGGCAAGGAAAGAATGGGGAAATATAGTGAAAATGTTATATGAAAAACAATTTCAACCAAGAATATTATACCCAACAAGATTATCCTTCATATGGAAAGAAAAGATAAAAACATTCTCAGATAAACAAAACATGAAACAACTTACCAATACCAGACTGTTGCACAAAAACAGATGATAAGGTGCAAAAATCTGCACTCAGGAGATGAAGGTGAACTCTTTATTATGTCGGTGGGCATGGAGTAATTAACAGTAATTAACAATCTGAATCTCTGGCCCTGGCTGAGAGTTGGACCGTCTTTTTTCATGTGTGCATGTTGGCAAGAAATATAATGTCCTATATTTCTTAACAATGCAATCTTTTTTTCTTTAAATTTAAATTTATTTATTTACATTAATTTACTGTACATCATTACAACATACAAAACAAATTTTCCATCCAGAATACACTGTATATTGGCTCAGTCAAGCACATCAGCATACGTGTTATCAAGAAACAATTTTCCATTTCTTATGTCCTGTATATTTTGCTTTTTTTTTTTTT
>NW_006203408.1:39026-78531 GCF_000334495.1 Tupaia belangeri chinensis | reverse complement strand
AGCAATATTTTAGTCAAGTCACAGAATGCTGTTGCATCAGCTCACTCTCATGTACTTAATCTTTCTTCTGTTGTGGTTCGATCTTCCAGATTGAATTCTGGGATATAATATTCAACTCCAGACTTGTCCCTACAATTAAGCTGCCCATTTTCTTAGTTTTTGAACTCTTATTTCTGTGTATTTAATTATATTTCTGTGCATTTAATTTTATTTCTGTGCATTTAATTTTACTGACATAGCACTCCCTTAAGAACTTCTTGGAGATCTGGTCTGGTGCTGGTAAATTCTTTCAGGTTTTGTTTATCTGAGAATGTTTGTGTCTTTTCTTCCCAAATGAACAATAATCTTACTGGGTACAGTATTCTCGGTTGAAATTGCTTTTCCCTTAACACGTTGAATATATTTTCCCATTCTTTCCTCGCTAGCATTGTTTCTGATGAGAGGTCTGCTGTTAGTCTGATGGGATACCATAACTTGCCATTTTTCTTACCACTCTTAGTATCTTGTCTTTGTCTGTGGTTTTGGTCAATCTGGCTAAAATGTGTCTTGGAGAAGATCTTCTTGGATTGATTCTATTAGGAGTCCTTTGTATTTCTTGGGACTGAATCTTTGAGTGACTTTCTAGGTTTGGAAGATTCATGGAATAGATTATCAATGCCCTTATGAGTCTCTTTGCCTTCTGGGATGCCTATTATCCAGATGTTTGGACATTTTAGCGAATTGGGGAGGGGCGGTTTCAACACGCTTGGAGTATCCTATCAGGTTAGGGACTCAGTGTCCACCCTAACACAGAGCTGGCAGAGAAGGAGGGAATTTAACTTCCTCAAGTCCTCTGACTGCTCAACAGTTCAGAGGAAGAACAGAAAGCCCAGGTAGTTATTAGCCTTGGTTTAGTTCAAGGTTGCTCACAAGTTCCTAGTTGCTCCAAATCATTCCCCCACTTGAGCCTCCTCAACCATACTTGAGGAGGGTCAATTAACAGGAGGGCAGTTAACATTGCTTCCCCGTGCAGTGACAGCAGTTGATATTTGATGGCTTTAAGTGGGAGGTTGTAAGGGTATTGTCAGGGTGTCATCCATTGCTGTCTTCAAGCTTCTACCATGTGTAGATTGGTCAGCATCCAGAGTGACCAAAGCAGGACTGTAGACTCCTCCAGCTTCTGCAGTGCAGAGAGCAGCCAGCCCAGGAGTGGCTGCAGCAGGGGTACAGATTGATGTCAGCTCTTTGTCCTCTGGAAGGTCACCTTGGTTGGCTACTCAGGGTGGCTTAGCACCATCCAGGTTCCAGGACCCTCTAGTGCTACAGCTCATTTCACTCACAAGCGATGGATCCATGGGGCTATCCCTGTAACTTTAACTGCAGTTGGGGTAACAAATACAACAACATATGGCCCCAACTAGGGCTGTAGTGATTCTCTTTTCTAATGCTTAACCCACACCAAGTCCCTGGGCTCATGTTTGTATACCTAGTTTCCGAGGGGGACGGGAGTTTTTTCTAAGGTGACATGAGCTACTTTTTTAAAAGTCTTTTCCAAGGCCACCAGATCTGTGGACAGGACAGCCTGACCCAGCTGACAGACATCAGCTATTTGGGTCTGAGTGACTAAAGGGGTGGCTGACCAAACAGGATCTCATAAGGGGAATAACCTTGTTTTTGTGGAGTGCATTGAACTCAGAGTACGGTCAATGGTAGGACATCCACCCAGGGGCATCCAGTGTCCTGACAAAGTTTTGCTAGGATGTACTTGAGGGTACGATTCACTCATTCAACTCTCAGAACTCTGAGGTTAGTAAGCAGTGTGAAGCTTCCATTTTATGCTCAAGGCCTTTACCACCCCCTGTGTAATTTCTGCCATGAAAGCAGGGCTATTGTCTGACCTTATAACTATAAGGAGGAACCCAAACCAAGATATGACTTTCTTCAGAAGGGCTCAATAAACTTTTCTGGCCTTTTCAGTTCACGTAGGGAAGGCTTCCATCCAACCTGAGTAAGTGCAAACAGGACTAGTAAGTACTTATAGCCCCGGCATGACTGTACTGCCTCTTGCAACTCCAGGAAAGTTGTCCCACTGGCCTATATTTTAGCCCACCAAGTTGGCCCCTGGGCGGGGTTATTTCTGGCACAAGTCTCACATTGCATGCTCATGGTTACACATGATGACAGTAGGTGATTCAAGAAATAGTATCAACCTAGCATATTCTCCAGGTTAGTTTTTTCTCAATGAGTCAACTCGTTGTGCTGCTTTATCAATGAATATCCCAGGAACTGAGGTACGTATATTCTTTTATCTGGTAGTCTTTACCAACTATCTTTTTCCAGAGTTGCTCCCTCTGATTTTGCCTGAATATGTTTGTCAGGGGTATAGGGAGGGGCTTTAGGGAGACCTGTAAGTTGTAACACTTTGGTTAGAGCAGTTGGAATTTGGCTGGCAGCAGCCTTGGCTGCCTGGTCTGCTAATTGATTTCCCAGGGTGACAGGATCCTCCCCCCTCTGGTGTCCTCTGCAATGGATGATTGCCACTTCTTTTGGCTCCCAGACTTCTAATAATTGGCAGATTTTTTTCTTTGTTTTTAACTGTCTTTCTTTCTACTAAGAAGAGTCCTATCTCTATATATAATGCCACATGGATGTGTAGAATGTCAAAGGCATATTATGAGTTCATGTAGATATTTACCCTTTTGTCAGTCACCAGTTTTAGGGTTTGGATTAATGCCCAGAGTTCAGCCAGCTGAGCTGACCACCCTTGGAACAGTGCCCCAACCTCGATCACTGTGTCCTGAGAGGTAACAACATAGCCAGCATATTGATGTCCATTCTGCATGAAGCTATCAGTAAAGAGGGTGAGGTTTGGAGACTTCAATAGTGTGTCTGCAAGATCAGGGCATCCAGAAAGGTCCTCATTGAGGGCCTCTTAACATTTGTGGTCAGGAGGCCCCAGTGTGGCCTGGAGGATGCTGGCAAGGTTGAGAGCATGGAGAGCCTGGAGCCTAATCCGAGGGTTTCCAATTAATAAGCCTTGGTAGCAGGCCATCCTAGAGCTGGCTAGCTATTTATATACCCTGCTGTTTATCAGGAAAGTCACTGAGTGAGGGACCCAGGTGATAATAACTTGGCCTAAGGTTAATTTGTCTGCTTCTTTAATCAATTCAACAGTGGTAGCAAGGGCTCACAGGCAAGGGGGCCATCTAGATGCCACAGGGTTGAGACTCTTAGACAGATAGGAAATGGGTCTCTCCCAAGGTCCAATGGGCTGAGTCCTAGTGCTGTCTGACTTTTTCCATATATGAACAGATTGAATTATTGGGTGATGTTGGGGAGTCCCAAAGATGGGGCTTTCCCAAGACTTGACTTGAGATCCTGGAAAGCCTATTCTTGGAGGGGTTTCCATTTGATAGGAACCTCCTCTGGGCCTCTGAGTAGCTCATACAGTGATCTGGCCTTCTCAGCAAAGCCCAGGATCCAAATCCTACAGAATCCTGTTGCTCCCAGGAACTCATGCAGTAGTCTCCTGGTTGTGGGCTGAGGCAGCCCACATATCATATGTTTGTGTTCATGCCTGAGAACAGTGTCCTTTAGTCAGAATGAATCTTATGAACTACACCTGAGTACGACAGATCTGTACCGTCTTCATTGAGACCTTGTATCCGACCTGAGAGAGAAGCTGGAGTAGCGCTTGAGTTCCCTTCCAGCAATCTTCTCAGGTCACTCCAGTGAGCAGGAGGTCATCAAAATACTGGAGCTGAGTACACCAGTTTCCTGACTTGGAAAATTCTCTAAATCGGTAGCAAGTCCTTCTCTGGTGGTGAATATGTACCATTCTTTCTCTTGGGCCGTTGTTACAGTCAGCATTATGGCAGGGCTGACAATCAATGCAGCTGAGCCTGATGAGTCAAAGCTGACTTGCACCTTGAGTTTAGTCAATAGGTCTCTTTCCAGCAATGGAGCTGGGAGATTCAGGCAGGTACAGGAACTTGTGGATAACCAGGCAGCTTCTTGCCTAAAAAAGGGCTGAGTTGGGGCTGGCAAGTGGCATGGTGATTAAAGGTGCTGGACTCCCACATGGCCGACCACGGTTCAAGTCTCGGACCTGGTGGCTTGCTTTCTCACTTCCTCTCTCTCTCTTTGTGTCTCTCTCTGATCAAACTGAAAAATAATAATGATAATAATAAATAAAGTTAAATAAAATAATTCTTTAAAAAATAAATAAATAATAAAAACGGCTGAGTTTTGATGTTTCCAGTGGTGTGGAGAGCCAAGAAGGAGATGTGAGTAACGTGCAGGACATGACCGCTAGATGGAGACCAAGGTTATTGTCTGGACCTAACATTGGGCGTCTGAATTGTTATGTGCAGAATGTTCCAAGTATTGTTACAACAACCTGATAAACTCAGCAAGGACTTTTGAGTCCCATGTTAAGGAAGCCAAATATTTCTGTATAAAACACAGCAATAAACTTAACTCATGGCTGACCGGTATTGACTGGCAGTCCTCCCATTTCTATCCTGTCTTCTTGTCTTTTCTTTAATCCTCGCCCCCAACTCAGGAACTGTTCACTGTTGGCAGGTCCAACACAGTAGCCTTCATGATGGTGGCTATTTGGCCTGACAGAGGGGTGGTCACAGGCTGGGTGATAACAGTGTTCAGCTCTGGTATTTACCATGAATGTCATTGGCTAGCCTCTCACTTTGACATTGACCAGGGGCTCCTGGGGGCCCAAGATCATGGAGCCTGGTTGGTCCTATTCTGATTTCATCATGTTTAGGAGGCCCCTTGGGGGTTCTGGTTGGAAGATCTTGAGGGCTCCTGGTGGATTTTTGGTCATTCTCCCTTCATTTTCCTTCTGCTTGTGGCATTCATCTTTCCAGTGCTCATCCTCTTTGCAGTATGTACACTGGGTTGGTCTAAGCCTGAGGCAGCTGGTTTTGGGACCCCTCTGGGGCCTGGTGGTGCCTCCAGTTGTCTTAGCAATCTCCAGGAGCTGGGTGGTACTCATCCCAGCAAAGTCTTCCTGCCTCTGAAGGCAGGGGCCAATTGGGCAACAAAGGTGGCATTAATCACTTGCTGGCTTTCTGGACTCTCCAGATCAAAGAGGGTATAGATCCAGCGAGCTTCATAGAGCCTCTCATAAAACTGTTCAAGTGGCTCATCTGTCTTCTGAGTTACTTCTGAGGTTTTTGCCATGTTAGTGGGTTTCTTTGCACTGGTTTTCATTCTCTGTAGGAGTGCATCCCAATACTTGCTGAGATGGCTATGGCTACCCTCAGTATTGAAATCCTAGTCAGGTTTTTCATTCAGAAAAGCAGTTCTTGTCAAGCCTCGAGATCTAGCACATCATTGGGGGTGTGCTCTTGTAGCCATTTCTTCACTGCTACAAGGACTTTGTGGTGCTCCTCTGTGTTAAGCAGGGTGAGGAGTAGTTGCTGACAGTGGTCCCAGGTGGGCTGGTGTGTTTGGAATATAGACTCCATGAGATCTATCATTACCTGGGACTGTTCTGAGTGGGAGGGGATATGGTGTTTCCAATTAAGCAAATTGGTAGTGGTGAAGGGCTTGTAGTAGAAAGTTGCTCTGCCCTCTGTGATAGCCCCATCTGTGCCTATTGATTGGGGGTGGGGAGTGTCCTCAGTCTCCTGGAGGGGCATCTGAAGAGTGAAGTTGCCCCAGGCTTCAGCAGCTCTCCAGGTGACAGTGGGTGAGGCAAAATCTGGGCTCAGGATTCAGGATGGCTGGTGGCCTCCCCCTTGGACTGGCAGAGCTAGCACTGGCTCCTCAGGCTGCTTTTCAGGCTCCAGGGAAACAGTGGGGCAGGATTTTTGATCACCAGCTCAGCCAGGACATATGGGGGTGAAGCTGCTAATGGCTCCTCTTCTGGGGCCCCTGCAGGATTGGCACCGTGGGTTTCTTTTGGTCAAAGGCAGGCACAGGCAGCATGATGTGAGTGGCCAAAATAGTGCATTGGTTGGTTCTTCCCTCTTATGCAGACTCATGTCAAGGGTGCAATGACATGGACGACTTGTAGCCAGGAGTCAGCATAGGAGAACTAGTCAGGATGGTCTGGGGTGCCAATAACCACTTGAACATATCCCACATGGTAGGGAGATATAAAGTTCCCTTCAGTGGCCATCTCACCTTAAAAGAAGGCTATTCAATCTCACAGAGGGATCATAACCTCTCTGGTTTCAATTTAACTCCATAATCACCAGAGAAGCCCTTTTTTAAAATTAATCAGCATACATGGGACCAGCAATTAGCATAATGGCTATGTTGCTGGACTCCCACTAGTCGACCACGGTTCGAGTCCCAGAACCTGTGGCTTAAACTTATGTCGGGTGCATGTGCGTGTGTGCCCAAGATCCCAAGAAGAGACTGGAGGAGAAGGGATTGTGGCATGGCCATCCCCCCTGAGGGGTGATTTCTTGCTTTCTGTCTCTCTGTCTCTGTCTGTCTGTCTGGTGAGCACACGTGCTCTATAGCAAAAAAAAAAAAAAACCTCTCCATACAGTCCAGCACAGTAGGCTTGGAAAACTTGGGTTGGGGTTTTCCCATCATATCCCAAATATCTCTGATATCTCCAGTTATCAAATGCCTGCACTTCCCAGAGGGCTTAGGAGACCACAGACTGGAGGAAGTGATCAATGATGAGACACTGGAAGGACAGCAGCTCTTGAGAGCAGGTCTTAGCCCAGAGGCTCAGTAGCCATGCAGTCTCCCAGGGTGTGGGGTGGGGGCTGCTGAAAAGGCCAGGCAGTGCAGGTGATAAGTTTGTTCCAGTTTACAGAAGAGCCTCAGGCTGCAATCAGAAGTACCATAGTGGTCTCTCTCCAGGGTCCATCTTCTTAGTCTTCCAATGATGGATACCCTGGTACACTGGTACTGGAGAGGGTTATTCGTGAGATGGGTGACAGGTGGAATAGAGGAGGTCAAGGGAATAGAAGTCTCCCAAGCTGATCGAAGAGGGAAGGCTGTCTAGGTAGAAGGTGGTGCCTGCTCTCTCTCCCCTCAGACAGACAGGGCATGTTTGGCTCCATGGTGGAAGGCATTGTAGAAGGGTCAGGGCAGGCTCTGGGAGGATGTTGTGCTGGGGTCCAGCTTCGGCAGTGGTGGGTTGACTCGTTGGAGGTGGCGCAGGTGAACAGAAACAAAATTAGACTAAGACCTCAATGCCTCTTAGCATGTTCTTAGTCAGTCACAGCCAGAGCTAGCTCCAGGCTGTTGCACTAGTGGCTACCAAACACACGTATTTATTGAGGGATGTCTTACAGGAGTAGGAGGGGTGAGGAGGAAATAAAAGATTTACTCTATAAAACAGGAAATTCAAGGCACAGGAACAATAATCATAAAACATGATGTCTGTCTTGTTTGATTAGGTATAATCAATTACAGTTCTCAGGATGAAGGCGTCTATTTGCCTGTGCATCTTCTTAAATCTTGATTACTGGACAGGGTCTTTTTGGGTGAGAGGGTCTTATAGCTCAAGAGACAACACAGGGTGTTTTATTAGCAGTTTTTCATAGTTAACAACACACAAGGGAGAAATGGTTTGTAATTAGGTGCTATCTGTTGCTTGCCTTAGACCAGATAAGAACTTCCAGCTAAGATAGTTACTCTTCCCCCTGGAGCCTTCAGGTTTATTTATCTTGTCTCTGTTAGCCAGATCTGTCCTTCCTCTATTAACCCACAGGTCCCTGTATTTATTTCCTGAATTCTTTGTCTGTTAATCAGTGAGTTCTTGTGCTAATTTGGCCTAATACAAGTTAACTTTGGCCTGCAGCTTTAACAAGGGATATTTACATAAAACTAGCCTTAAACTAACTTAACATATGTTAATTTTAGTTTAAAACAGGCAGGTGGGGGAGTCTGTCTCAGGTTCCCTGGCCCTTTACCCTTGCAGGGTACTGTAATAACAGTAAAGCTCACGGCAGAGAAATTGAGTGCAGGCCAGTACAGTGACACAATGGAGGGTTCGTACCAGCTTGTGTTGTCTGAATGGCCCCGTCAATGTTGTCCATAACAGTTGGGAGGAACTCTTGTCCCAGCTTTCAGGGATAGAACTGGTGACCTGACATTCACTCTGCCTATCCACCTTTACAGGGAAAGCCCTTCCATCACTCTCTGTGTCCCCCCTCCCATAAACAGTGTCAAAAACAAAGAGTGGTTGTCCCCCAGAGGGGACCAATCAGGCATCTGCCTGGCCCTATCTCTCACAGGCTTTGTGTGGTTCCTTGGCAATAGGCAATTGAATATAAATCCTCCACTGGATTGAACGCGCAGGGAGGGACTGGGTCCCCCAGCATAAATTCTGCTCTTTAGCCTTCATGGAACCACCATGAAAACACAGTTAAAGACCCAATAATGCTCCGTAGTGAGAGGCTGTGGAGCCACAAACATTCTTTCATCACAAACACTCACATTCATTTGGAGAGGTTATACATTCCCTCCCCACACCAGCCAATTACCAGATGAACCCTGTCAGTCCTGCAACTGAAGGAGAGTATCAGGTCTCCTCTCCTACTCAGTCAAAGTAGATCTGTCTCACTAGGGTTCTACAGATCCCCAGGGCTTACCAGATTACCAGAGTTAACCACAGATGATACATCAGGGTCCGGGAGCTGGTTCTTCTCCAATTGGAGGCTGCTGATCCAGGAACATTTGACCTTGGGGCAGGAAACCCAGCTGAGGGATCCCATCAAATGAGATGGGGGCGTGCCTATCTCTCCACACTGTAGTACCCTTCCCAGGGGTCAGGGGGAGGGAATGCCCTGGGATCAGTGGCTCAAAGGGCTAGTCTGATTTTGTTTCCAGCCAACACACCAAATGATGCAGAAAAACAGACATTGAGGAGCAAAAAATAGCACTCAGGAGAGAAAGGAGAATGCTTTATTACACTTTTGAGCAGAGTAGTTAACACTCTGAATCTCTGGCCCCAACTGAGAGTTGGACACAATCTTTTATGAGTGAATTGGGGAGGGGAAGTTTCAGCATGCTGGGAGTGTCCTATCGGGGAGGGTCTCAGTGTCCGCCCTAATGCACAGCTGGCAGAGAAGCAGAGAATTTAACCTCCTCGAGACCTCTAGCCACTCAACAGTTCAGAGGAAGGGCATCACAGGAGAACAGAAAGCCCAGGTAGTTATCAGCCTTGGGTTGCTTCAAGATTGCTCATATGTTCCTGGTTGCTCCATATCAAGACTAGCTCTTTAAGAAGTTCTGAAGGGAGTGCTTTACCAGGAAAACTAAAGACACACAGACAGAAATAATAGAATAAAGAACAACCAAGAAAATGCTAGGGATAAATATGGAAATATCAATATTAATGTTGAATGTTAACTTCCAGGATTGGAACAGAAAGATTGGACCACAGTAACACTGAAAATTAAACAGAAGAGAAATTAGTTACATGAGACTAACTGGTGAAATAGAATTTTATGACTTTTGACTAAAACATTGTTTCTTTTTTTTACTATGCTTTGTTTTCCAGATTTAAGGATTTTGCTTTCTTTTGAGTTGTTGATAGGTTCTGTTGTAGAGTTTTTGGATAGGAGTTTTTAGATTTTATTTCTGATATTTAGGCCCAATTTTTATTAATTGTACATGTTTATCTTTTTATCCCACCTTGGGAAGTTTGCTATTTTCTGGAGGAGTTATTAAGTTTGTAAAAATAGAAGGACATATATCCACATATACTGACTGGTAGCTTATGAACATGTACAAACAAACAATAGCAACAAAATTTGTTTTAGCAATGTTTGAATGTAAAATTGAACAACCTTACTAACAGACCCTCCCAATTTAAAGACCAACAATAAGAATAACTAAAGCATGTTAACTTAATAATAAGAATTATAAGGAGGACTTGGAGAAAACCAGGCAGCAATACTCCAATGAGTCCATGTTTAACATTAGACATATTTTTAACATCAATTTTACCTTTATAACTCAGGTGTATTGCACTGGCCACTTAACATGTGATTTTGTCAAACATTTTTTACTTTTTTTTTTGGCTAATTTTGGCTTAACAGTTTAGAAAACAAATCAGTTCACATAGAAAATGAAAATTTTACCCAGTTAAATTATTAGATTTTTAGAAGCCAGTACTTGTAAGAGTATATTCTCTTTCCACTCTTCCTGTGAATTTCCTTAAGACATGACATTAGGATTATAGCCATAGTTAATGCTCTGACAAAAATTCATAACTGACAAAGAAATTTGGCTAGAAACCAGTTTAACATAATAACTTACACATGACTGGTAAGTATTTCATCATAAATTCCTGGAAATCTCAAATTATTTTGGAAGATAATACATATATAGATATGTAAGTACATAACATATTTTACATATAACTTAAATACAATGTCAAGAAAATTAGAATTACTTAATTTGACAATGTTTTTTATCCTTATCTAACATATAAAGAATAAGTCTGGTTAGTTTAACATCTCCCTTTTGGATGTTTCAGGGGCCCTCTGTAAACATTCAAGAGTTACTTTGAGGTCAAAGATCCTCTGTCAGCACTAAAACTAAAAAACTGAAAAAGTAACATACAACACTAGCTGTTTTATTAAACCAACCACATTAAGATAAACATGATGTTGTTTGATTAACAAAAAGCTAGACAAAATAATGTTGAAAATTGTGAAGACTTCCACTTATTAATTTTTTTCTTTCATTACATTTGAAACCAGATCATTTACTAAAGGTATATGAACTTTAAAAGCATTTAAACCAATTTTTATGAGCGCTCTTTTTATAAACCAAATTGAATAGAATTTTTAAGGCCTTTTTCACACAGACATACAACATACAGTACATAACATGACATATTACATGTACGCATGACACACACACATCAGGACTATGGGGAGGTACATTTAGACAAACAGACTGACAACTGTCCCTGATCCATCTTGACAAAAACAAAACTGACAAAGACTAGACAAATCAAGACAGTGCACCCAAAGACAAGCAGGGTGATGACTGGTCCTGTCCCATTTTCAAAGACAAGACAGAAAGACAGTTACCCAGAAATCACTGTCACCAGCAACCCGAAGTGCCGTCGCACTCGGTCCCAGGGACCTGGAGGTTCTGCTGCGTCCAGCCCTCCTAAAGTCCCACCAGGAGAGCTCTCAAGCCAAGATAACTAGAATCTTACCAGATTCAGGTGCCACCAGAGACTCCAATTTCTGATTCATGTTTATGAGGCCTTCTTACCCCTCTTGGGACCTGGAACAGGATGTAAGGAGCATCCTCATTGAGGTGTTATTCAGCCACTCTAAGGTTCCCAGATCTCACTGGAGCCTCCAAATGTAGAGTGCCACTGAATGAACGACCACCAAAGCCAGATTAAGTTTAGAGGGATGCACCAAGAGTCAGAACTGTAGCCCTGATTGAAGTTGGAGTAGTCTTTTTATAGGTGGTCAGTTACCAGGGGGTTCTGGTTTACAGAAGCAGACAGCCATGTTAGGGTAAGGCAAAAAAATGGACAAACAGTTGTTCATGTGCAAGATCCAATATGCAGCCTTCCACAATATATTATAAATATATAAATTTTTTGTCAATTTAAGTAAATAAATAAGCTAAGAGAGAGAGAAACAGCCATGTTAAATGGATGAAGACACAAAAATAAGTACACTTAAATTACAATAACTACTGAAAGAATTAGGTAAAGTGATGACTTGTGAATTAAATATTGGATAGCCAAACAATAATAAATGGTGAAATAAAATGTATACATTCAAAGTTGGGACACCATGCAGCAGTACAAAATAGTGACATGTGTAATAATATGGCATCATGGAAATAACTCCAAATCACATTGTTCATTGAACAAAATGAGTTATAAAATTATATCTATAGGCTATTGTTTATTTTAATATACACAATCCATATATTATTTATATGTATCAAAAATACATTAAAATGCATAGGAAATAATTTTAAGGATACATTCCAATTTGAAAAAAGGTAAATTATTGATGTGGTAGAGAAACAAGCACTACAGTGGTGAGGGAGGAAAGAGGAAATATAGTCTTGTACAATTTATATAGAATTTTCTTTTTTTTTTTTTTTGACTGTCCTAAATAGTTTATTAGGTATGAAGTTTACAAACATTTCTTAGATTAGCAGTAGCAGTGGAGCTGGAGAGTATTGAGCCTTCTCCAAGTTGCACGGCGAGAGCCACCAATTGCGTGGTGGAACTTGTGACCCTTTCCAAAGCCTCGGCTCTTGCGGCCTGCAGATGTCAGCTCACGCATCTCCCTGTGCTTGTGGACTGGCTTGGTAATCCACTGGGTGTCAGGGTTTCTTCTGAGAGCTTTATGGAATGGATCAATGAGGATAACCTCGAAGAATTTGTATGTGGAATCTTCACCCACCCAGTAAGAATTCAGGACTCTAAGAGCCCCACAGTGGCATCCAGCTCCCTCCTCTGCAGCAGACTGGAGGCTCCGAGCAAACTTGAGCTGGTTAACACCAAGATGGACAGGCTTACCATAGGTTGCACCCTTGGGGACTGGGCGTTTGCGGCCTCCACGGCCACACACGAATCCTGTATATCATATAACCTTGCTTTGCCTTGTAGCCTAGTCTGCTTGCTTTATCCAGCAGGGTGGGGCAGGGCGCCCAGTGCAGCGCCTAGAGCTGGCGGTACTGCCAACAGCGGACCAGCAGGAGAAAGCACATCACATCGGACTGCTGCTTCCGCCACAGCTCCTGGATGTACTTGTACACGCCCATCTTGGCTTACCTGATGGCTGCCGGCAGACGGAAAGGAAAGAGCCTTTCTCCCACAATTCCTTTTCTATATAGAATTTTCTTTGAAAGAAAAATAAGTAACAGAAAAAAATATGGTTAACTATGGAAAAACTTTCCATTTCCTATCTTCTAGAGAGCACTGGATGTTCTAGTTACTGAGTTGATTTGAACTTCCAGGAATACTTACAGCACTATACAGTCACACACACACATACACACACACACACACACACACGATCATTTTGCCATTACACTCAGGCTGTGCATCATTCCTACTGAGGCAAATCCTTGAACACTCAAAAAAAAAAAACTATTTACACTCATATTTCAGTAAGAATTTTGATTTTGTTGTTCTATGGTCATATCCCTGAGGACAGACTAGTTTTGTCCTGAGTTCTACAAGGCAAATCTTATTTAGTATAACACAATACTTGTTAATTATTTTCCCTTAATAGTGAAAGTTTTTAAAATGGGAAAGCCATCTTAATTTCATGTATTTTGAGGAATTACTTCCCCACATGTTTCTGTAATAGGGGACTCCTTAGCCAGACTGACTCCACCTTGTTAAATCAAAAACTGTTTTTCTTTTAGCTTGATAATCTGTGTTTGAGATCTCACATAGGAACTCCAAGGAGAAAAATGGCCAACCTGGAGCTTGAAGCAATGAGGGTCATTCTGCCCTAGCCACAAATCTGAACTCCTGTCTTCAAGATGAATCATTTTGTTTTGCCCCTTTGCAGACTGAAATTCCTGTCTCAAAGGTAAATCATTAGATTGCGCCTCCTCCCCTCAGGTAAAAACTAACCTGATCCATGCTTTTCTATAAATAGCCATTAGCACCATAGTATCCCCCACCCCCTATAATGTATATGTTGGCTGTCCAGTTTAATGTACTCTTACAAGTCTTCCCACTGTGGCCACACTAAAAAAATTCTCTCTCATCAACAATTTTGCCTTTCTGTGTTTTCTTGAGAAGCGAACGGTCAGACCTATTTTGAGTTCCTGGACTTGGGGTATAGGGTGCTTCATCCAGCAACATTTCTAGACTGTGTTGGATGAGAATATAACACCTGGAGTTATTTGCAGCCTTGGCGTGAGTTTTAAGTCATAAGATCAAAAAAGCTAGATTGAGAGAATTACAGAGTAGAGACAGAGATCTGATGTGCTGCACTAGAGTCCATCTTTCTTTAGATATCTTTTTATGTGAGACACAAATACATATTGTTAAATGAACTTCTAGAAAAGGCATTGTCACCACCAGCTAGTCATCTGAATTGACACATACCACAGTTGTATACTAACAACTTTCTGACTGTTATTACCTCCTAAGTGTAAGCGATGATGTACCCTTAGATAACATTCATTTATAGCAAGGACCTAACCATGCACAAGACAATGGTCCTGAAATCCTCACAACTTTGACAGCCTGGCATGTGGGGGTTTGGTATATCTGATCAGTGGATTTAATGAAGTCTGCAAACATGACTATTATTCAGAAAACCAGCCTCAATTATGTAAGCCAAAGGTAGTAAGAGTCCACAGATCATCAGAGCTCTTCCAATTTGAAAATTGAAAGCTTGAATCTCTTTGACTTTCTTGGTTTTATTAATCTCTAACCAAGCCCTGGGTATTCAATAACTAGAAGTTTCTAGACTGATGTGCCCTTTTTTTATATATCCCAAACTCTGATCATATTTAGGGGAACATTCCTGTCCAAGAAGAAATTCTAAATTAAAATTCTTTCATTCATTTATCAAGAACTTCTATATAGACTTATCAAGACTTACTGTATATCAAGCTGCAACTGGCTGAGTTCTCTGGGGAGCTGACTCTGAAAGAGAGATCAGCATGCAGGAAATGTATTAGAAAGTGCTCTTTGGGTTAACACTTGTGGGAAGCGGGAAAGATGCAAGGTTTTAAAAGTCAGAGGTTGATTTTGTTTGTTTTTTTTTTAAGGATTATTTTATTTGGGACCAGCAGTTAGCATAATGGCTATGTCGCTGGACTCCCATGTAGTCAACCGTGGTTCCAGTCCTGGACCCAGTGGCTTAAATTCATGCCAGGTGTGTGTGCATGTGTGCCCAAGATCCCAAGAGGAGAATAGAGGAGAAGGGATTGAGGCGTGGCCATCCCCCCTGGGGGTTGAGTTCTTGCTTTCTGTCTCTCTGTTTCTCTTTCTGGCGAGCGCACGTGCCCTATAACAAAAACCTCTCAAAAAAAAAAAAGAATTATTTTATTTAATTTTATTCATTGTCATTATTTGACTAGAGAGAGACAGAGAGAGAAAAGAATGTGAGAAAACAAGCTGCCAGGTCCAGGACTTGAACCACAGTTGTCAGCCATGTGGGAGTCCAGCTGCCTTAACCATCGTACCACCTGCTATCCCAGAAAAAAGGTTTTATCCTAACCCCCAGGGGGGTTTGAAGCTACAGGGACCCTTCAGAGTTGGCCAAAATTAGAACAAGGGTTCAGGGTTTTTAAATCCCCAAAACTGACTAATCCTTGGAATTGAGTTCCTCCTGGAAGTGGAGTAAAATTGGGTGAGGCAACTTTGGTCCCCTTAGGCAATTTAGGGTAGGTTCATCAGCCAACAACATTCCCAACAACTGAAGGGGGAATACTCTAGGTAAAACAGGACAGCATTCACTACAAAAACATTATTCTAGTCACTGGAAATATGTATATATGAGGGTGGCAGAAAACAAACAAACATTTTTAAAAATCCATTGCCTTTTAATTTCTACTAACTCAATTGATTGACTATATTATAAATTCTTTTTCTTTGTTAAATATTCCAAAACTGTCAGGAAGGGGGACTTATATTACAGTTGAATATTAACCCTCAGTAAAAAGTAAATCTCAGTGACTGAACTCAATATAGGAGACTTGAGTCCACAATCATTTAAAGGACTTGGGTTACAGAAGAGTTTTTTGAGATTTATTTAACTTCATCTATTATTAATATTTTTAACTTGACCAGAGACAGAGACAGAGAGAAAAAGAGGGAAAGTGATAAAGCAAGCTACCAGGTCCAAGACTTGAATTATAGTTGGCCATGTGGGAGCCCAGCACCTTAACCACCATGCCACCTGCCAGCCTGGGTTACAGAGTTTCTAATATCTAACCATCACCTCACCAATAGCTTCCAGATTTGCACGTAGTAGGGGAAAACAAAGTGAGACAGATCTTATACCCACTTGCAAATTTCACTGACTAGTGTTACATGACCCCAACCTAACTACAGAAGAGACTAGAAGACGTACATAAGCTCATGGAACACTGGCGAACATCACTGCTTCATGAAAGACATATCATTTAAAGTACAGTAAAATGCTCACTAGTAGGTTGTTCTCTAACATGTCTATATACTTTCCTCCAAGTTATATGCCTACTAAGATTCTTCCCATTTAAAAAATATTTTTAAAGATGTATTGGTTATTTTAAGTAAATTATCAGAGATTACTTAATAAAATTTAGGTGCAAAAACAATGTTTCTATGAAATTCACTGGAAGGAAATGACAAAATCATTGACCTTCTCATTAAGAAATCTTAACAGCATGGTATTGATGTGACAATGCTGAAGTATAAGAATGTCCTGGACATAGTCCACCACTCACCCCTATAACAGGCTTTATGTTATCTCATTGTCTCCCTATACTGAGTCTGGTTCAATCCTGTTTTCTAACAAAAAGTACTGAGATTGAATAGGCTTACAACTTGGAGAAAAGTGTATGGGTATGGAACAGAACAACCTACTAGTGAGCATTTGACCCTGCCATAAACGGTATCAGTTAATATGGCTTTCAGAGACAGTGGTGCTCATCAATATTCCATAAACTTCTGTACATCTCCCAGCCTCCCTGCTATTGGTGGTCAAGTAGCTAGTACCAGTCAATGGAACTTACAAATAGGTATAATGTTTGTCTGTTTTTTATCTTCACCTGCTATTCACAAAACTGGAACCACCTTTTATCTTTGCAGGGTTGAAAGCAAAGTTCTATATAGAGAGACTAGAACTCCTTAGAGAACCTAGCATAAATTCCCATTTCCCCAGTAATGTCATGCCTTCTTTTTTTAGAGGTTTTCGCAATAGGGCGCGTGCGCTCACCAGACAGACAAAGAGAGACATAGAGACAGAAAGCGAGAAATCACCCCCCAGGAGGGATGGTTACGCCGCAATCCCTTCTCCTCCATTCTCCTCTTGGGATCTTGGGCACACACGCACACACGCCCGGTGTGAGTTCTAAGCCACCGGGTCCAGGAAGCAAACCGCAGTCGACTACGTGGGAGTCCAGCGACATAGCCATTACGCTAACTGCTGGTTCCCAATGTCATTCCTTCTTGACGCCTATGGTGAATGATAATGCCTATCCTAAGGAAAATGACAAACTAGCACAAAACCTCTCTGACTCTACTCAGCCTCTTGCTCTATACATATCTAGGCTATGAGTTTGGAGAGCAGAATCTTGAGTATTTGTATCTTTCTCCATACCCAAAATGTCCCTCTCTGGTTATCTGAACTAGAGTCTGGAGGACAAATGAAGGTATGGTCTGAAAAGTTCTACACTCTGACCTCGTCCAGCAAAGAAAAGGATCTTCCATTGGCCCTCAGTCCAGTGAGTGGATGAAGGAAAAGGGAGTGAGGATATGCCTACTTTTCAGAAGCTTGACCTGCTATAAACTCAGAGACAAGCTCCCAACCACATCTTCATATGAAAACATAGAGACTGAGATGTAGACCAACTTTCAAGGCTGGGTCCATGTCAAAAAGCCAAGTAAGTACTGTGACTTCCCTTATACCTGGAAGAGAATATCATCAGAATTCAACAAGTCAATACATCCACAGACAAAAGAACAATCTATGACGTAAGAATTCCATGAGGTAACTGTTTAAGATAGAAGGAATGGGTGGGTATGAATCCCTCCAATGAGGGGTCCTAGAACCAGAGGGAGCTCTGCCATTTGTCTTGTGGGGTCCACAAGAAACAAATTCCTCCTTACTTCACTGTAAGGCTGGAGGTTATGGTGCTCCACCAGGCAGATGTGGATATCTGGGAATCATTCACAGCATCACCAAGTGTGGGATGTCCAGTCCCTGTTTATTTTTCTTTTTTTGTTTGTTTTTTGTTTGTTTCGTTTTTGTGCCAGAGGGAGCATGCA
Organism: Tupaia belangeri chinensis; assembly: GCF_000334495.1. Lineage (NCBI taxonomy): Eukaryota > Metazoa > Chordata > Mammalia > Scandentia > Tupaiidae > Tupaia > Tupaia belangeri. The sequence continues at coordinate 60,620 of NW_006203408.1, read as the reverse complement.
CTCACCAGAGAAAGACAGAGAGAGGCAGAAAGAACCTCCCAGTGGAGTGTGATCATGCCCCAATCCCTTTTTTTCCATCTAACCACCCTGTCAGGATTTGGAGTATACACATGAGTCCAGTATGGTATAAAGGCATATAACTTGGCGAAAAGGATATCGGTGTGGAACAGATTTGACTCAGCCTTCGGGCAATAGGGCCAGGATTCAAACCACATGGTTGGCCACGTAGGATCTGGCACCCTTAGCCATTGGGTAACAGGCCCAGCCCCAGTCCCCATTTCTAACAAGGGAAATGGACAGAATCCCACGTGTCTGCTTTCATGTACAAAATGATGTTTTTGAGTGGTGTACATGTGATTTTGGGGAGGCTAGCAGGTAGTACAGTGGTTAAGGGTGCTGGACTCCCACATGGCAACTGCAGTTAAGGTCCCAGGCCAAGTTGCTTGCTTTTTCACTTTCTCTGTCTCTTCCTCTCTCTCTCTGTCTGTCTGTCTCTCTCTCCCTCTCTCTGCCCCTCTCTGGTCAAATTAGTAAATAAATTAAAAAGTTAAATAAATTTTTAAATTTTTTTGTTTGTTTACTTATATTGAAACAAACTTTTCTCCCTTCCTGATCCCTCTGGAATTGGAAAATATTTATGAGTATACTTTTTTTGTGGCAGAAAGGTTATTTGCAAAAGTTCAGTAATATGTGTTGCCTTGAATCAGAAATAGTAAATACTCGTTATTGACAGTGCTTTGACTGGAATGTCATATCTGAAACTATAACCAGAAAACTATGGAACTAAAATGGATCTCAAGAAAGCCAACAGATGCTCTTGGAAAGATTGTCTGGCACCATAAACAGTCCTGCCTGGCAGAGAGGATTAGAGAAGCTATATGAAATAATTCATAGCATAAAATAAATTGGACTTTACCAGCCCAACCTTGTAGTCCATAGAGATTGCAAAAGAGCAGGTATGAAGTAACAAAGAGACTGATCTCTGCTAGCAGGTGGTACACCACAGAATAATTGGTAGGCAGGACTGAGTTGGGAAAGTTCATGTGTGAATGTGTGTTAGGTGTTTGCTTCTCAACAGTTCGAGTAGTTGACATGTAAATATTTCCTCAAAAATATTTAAAACCATACTGTCTCTGTTGTTAGAGTCACAAAATTATACCAAATATTTTGAAAGTTATCTTTAAAATTCAATTCTATTGAAATTTTGAAAATTGTTTATTAATTGTCAACTATGGAGTATGAGCAAAAAGAATTTGATATGTAAAGTAAATGTGGGAAAGTATAAAAATGAAGAAATTTTTAAATAAATAATTTAAAATATTAGGAAGGAGTCAGAGAAATCTAATGGCTGTAAAAGTTTACAGAAAGTCCCTTTTTTTTGGTTTTTACAAGTTAGAATCGGCTGTCTATTTTCTTAAGAATACACTGTACACAGTAGGTACAATTTCTTCCTCAAACATTAAGAAAAATTCACCAATGTAGTCTTTCAAGACAGAGTCATCTTTGTGGTTTTTTAAATTTATTTAATTAAAATAATTACCTGGGGGAAAAAAAAGAAGAACAAATTAAGCCCAAAATTAGTCATGAGAAAAAGAAATTGCAATATTAAAATGGATAAACAATAGAGAAAGTCAGTAAAATCAAATGCTGGTTCTTTGAAAAGCTCAATACATTGATAAATCTTTAGCTAAACGAATCAAGGGAAACAGAAAAAACTTAAGTCACCATTATGAGGAATGAAAGTGACTAACTATATCACAACGGATCATACAGATAATTTTAAAAAGCTCACATGAGAATACGATGAAACACTATGAAAACATTGGTAAATAAAAATGACAACGAACTTGACAGTCTACATTGTTAAATTTAAATTCAATTTGGCCTTAAAACTGCCTCTATATCTTGAGTCCCTACATAGCAAACTGCAACTTCACTTAGTATGTGAACAAACTGCAACCTAACTTTAGCATAGATTCTTGTAACAAATAGCTGAGTTTCAATAAATCATACCAGCCAAACTTCAACCAATCACATGTTGCCAACTGCTCCAACCATGTCCACACAGGCAATGTCTCATCACATATTCCTAAGTAAGATGAGCCCTGAGTTGTTCCTGTATGTCACTTCCTGTTTTCATCTGTAAATACTGCCTGCCTGTATTGCTGAGTAGAGCTCTTCTGAAGACTGATTCATGAATTTTTCTGTGCTCAAATAAACTATGCTATATTTTAAAATAAAGAAAGAACAACAAAAGAAGTTCTATAATTTGGAACCAAGTATAGTACTTTTGTTTCTAGTTATATTATCTCAAAAATAAAAATTGAGTGCAGAGTAGAGTGGTGCACACCTGTAATCCCAGCTACTGAGGAGGCCGAGTCATGAGAATCACTAGATCAAGGCCAGCCTAGAAAACATAGTGAGATCCTACGTCTAAAAAAATTAATTTAAAAAATGATAGTAATTAGCCTCAATCAGTATGACTTTTCAGGATACACTGACATCTGAAACATCAGTTTGATTCTCTGCAACACCGGGAGATATTATATCTGTCCCAGGTAACTCTACTATGCTTTCTTACACAATACTTAACAGACTGGAAGAGAGTCTGGAACACCTAAAGCCATTACATTGACATCAATACTTAAAGAACCGTGAAGGCTGTGACAACTGAATTGATTTTCTATCTCCTCGGCCCACCCTTACTTGGTACTGCATGATGCTTCTAGTCTCCTTTCAAGGAACAAATCCTCCTTCTGGCTAGTTTCCCTGGGTCACCTCAAAATATGTTCTCTTCACCAACAGTAGTTTTATGTCTCTAATTGAAGAGGCTAAGGGTATAGATAATTCATAATCATGTTTAATTGTAAAAGATGATCTACAGGTAAATGGGTTTAATGTCCTCTTGAGCAGTCTGTGGAGGGGGAACAGAAACAGAGAAGCCCCAAGTCAGTGCAGAAAGCAGAGTCAAGTCATATCCTGGGGGCAGGAGTCACAGGAGGTAATCTGGTGGCTATATCAGAGCCAGTTGTAGGACTCAGGGTGACTCATATGGCTGGGAAGGACAGGTAGGCATCACAGAAGAGCAATAACCAATCCCAGGAGTCAGTGCAGGAGCCCTGTAGAAGAAAGGGAGGAGTGATCAGCACATGGCCCAAGGGACATACCCTCTCCCTGCTCCTGAGGGGTCCCCTCTAGCATCCAACAGAAAGCAGAGGTTCAAGACATATTACCATCTTCTTTCCCAATATCTATGTAAATGTGAAATCGGCTAAAGGGGACATGAAACTTCAGCTTGATGCAGATGTGTGGGAGGTGGAAGATCAACTGTTACCCTTCCAGGAGATAATAAAATTTAAATCTTTTAGTCAACTGTATAACCACTTTCTTCACACCACCAGCAGCCTCTTTCAGTCACTTATAAATGCCTGCAGGATACAGCCACTAAAATGTGGTACAAAGTGGGCATACCTCAGCATCCAAAGCACAAGGTGGAGCTTTGGCTCGAGGCTTCACAGAAAGATATCACCAAAGTTATGGCCTGGTTCTGGGGAACAACCTCTGGAGCTTCTTACTGAAACTGGACAGACTTCTCCCCTAGCTCTGATCCCCACAGAAGAGAACAGGTATAAACCAACATTGTGCCCAAGTACACTTGCCTCATGCCCTTCCCTCTCACACCTGTCTCCCTGTCCCCTATAGATCAAAGTAGAAATATTACCTGCTGGTGGAGGCCCATGAGCTCCTACAAAAGAAAGTTACATAGAGAAAGGTCTCAGTGTACAAACAGCCACTTTCTCACTTACCCCAAAGGGACATGAGATTGCAATTTAATTGAAGGATTATATTCTCTTCTGACCCATGCTCCACAATGTCTAACTGCCCTAAGCCCACAAAAGAAGTGAAAGTGTCACTAGAAGAAAAGGAAGCTAATGCTCTGAACGTCTTCATGGAAAAAGCTTTTGGAAAGGAGCCAATGAGACAAAGATGAAGGCAAGGAAGTCCTGGAATAAACTCTACCAGTTAAATCTGAGGTACAACTACCTTTTAATCAGTAAAACCAGATTCTAGTTTCCCCCCTGGGTTGTCCATCTCCTCACACCACTGGCCCAGCCTCATTACCTCAGGGTCAGGAGGAAAGAGCTGCCCCTAGAGCAGAGACTCCTTGAACAGAGGATCTCAGGCTCAGCCGTCTTCCCCACGTCCCCCCAGAGCTCCTCACCTTTCTGACTTCTGCGACGAATGATAATCCCCAGCCCGAGGAAGATCAGCCCCAGCACAAGGCCCCCGACACCACTCAGCATCTTGCTCTGGGCAGATTCAGACTGAGCCCCTGTGAAACAGAGCCTGGGAGTCAGCATTTGTCCCCACACCCTACGGTGCCCCTGGCTGAGGACCTGAAGTGCAGTGGGAGGGACAGAAGGTGGAGGTGCCAGGGGAATCTACAATATTACTCTATTCTGACCACCCCTGAGGGAGGGAAGGATCAGCCAATAGCTCTCTGGACACAACGTGTGGGTAAGGGATACTGTGCTCCTCAAGAACACATCTATCAACATAACCTTGGGCCTTAAGACTCAGTCTCTAGGCATACTAGCCAGCCCTTCAGGATATGAGGATGGGTTCCAGGGCCATCGTATGTAGAGTGACCTCCTCAGTGTCTGGAATGACATGAGATCAGCGATCTTCTGGTGCCCTTGCCGTATGGTAAGAGGTATTCTTGTCTCCAGTGATTCCCAGCTCAGCAGCAACATCAGGAATAAGGATGGGTCAGGCTAGGCCAGAGGAAGCTTTGCCCTGCCGTGTGGGGCCCACGGTAAAGGAAACAAACTTCCTCTTACGCCACTCCACTGTGATGGGGCTCTGGAGGCTGGGGTGCTCCACTTGGCAGGTGTAGACGTCTCCACGCTGGGGGGCCATTTCCAGCATCACCATAATCTGGAAGGTCCAATCCCCATTCCTAATAAGGGGGGTGGACACAATGCCAGCTGTCTCCTCCTGGTTATTCCGAAACCAGCGGACTTTGATCTGGCCTGGATAGAAATCCGTCACCGAGCAGACCAGCAGGTTGTGGTGGTTTAGTGCCTCTGTCCTGGATGGGGAGATGGTCACTGTGGGTTTCTCTGAGGGAAGTAATAGACAGGAAAAGACAGAATGAGATGTGAAGCCACAAAGAAGCTCTCCCATGAGGAAGAATCCCCCTACTGGAGTGGAAAGATCCCTGAACTCCAAGTCTTAGATGAGACTCCGAGCTCCACCACTCATTAGCTCAATGACACATGCCAGTCAATTTAGTTTTCAAAGTCTCAAAGGATAGTAGGGTCATCAGAAAAGTCCTAACGCATTTTTGCATAGGAAAACATAGAAAATATATCATGACTTTTTTGACAACCCAATGTAATCATTCTGTGGAAGTGCATATTGACAAAATTGAAGCACTTTAAAATTATAAATCAATATATTACATAGGCCAGGGTTCCTTAAAATAATGATATTATTAAACCTGAATTCCTTTTCTCTCCACACATGTTGAAATTAAAAAGCACCATCAGAGTCGGTTCTATTGACTCGTCCCAGGACAGTGATGTTTCCTATTAGTCCCGGGACTCTCCATGGTACAGAAAACACAGCCTGCCAGCATGGGGCCATCCACACAAGTCATGACCCCCTGAATAGGAACATGAACCAAGAATTAAGACTGTGCCAATAAAGTATTTCAATATCTGGTCAAAAAAGTAGGCTAACAGTGATCATCATATTCTATTACAAAGCAATGCTCTTCATGTAGGCTATATTCTAGAATTCTCAGGCTGTAATATTAATAAAATGTGAGAGCAAGAGCACTTCTTACATATTTCTACTGAACACAGCAACCCTCTCTGCTTATAGCCCAAATGTCATTCTATGGTGAACTTCCCAGAACAAAAATATTATTAAAGACATAAATGTCAATCTCCATGTTATATATGCTATTTATATTTTATTCATTCACTGATTCACTCATTCCTTATGAGTACTTGGGATCTAAAGATAAACAGCTGACTGCAATCTCTGATTTTATAAAAATTGTAATCTAGTACAGAAATGAATGTGTTATTTCAAAAGTTTACATGCTTTAATGTAGCAATGCCTTGAAAATCAAAAACACTGACAAGACACCATGTCTGCCCATTCTTCACTCCTTTACCTTCTCAGATTACGATTCATGATCAACATGACACATTTTCCCCTACTTATTTTATATGTCGTATCCATTACCTACAGAGCCATTTTAGTGCATCTCCTTTATGTCTTTGGTATAAAGCTATTATAATATTTAATGTACATTATATTTATTTCATAATATGTTATGTTCTCTCATATTTTTTCGCTCTAATATTCTTTTATTTATTTATTTTTTGGTAGCTATTTCTGCCTTAGGGCATGTGTACTCACCAGAGAGATAGACAATGAGAGACAAAGTATGAAATCACCCCCTAGGAGGGATGGCCACACCACAATCCCTTCTCCTCCATTCTCCTCCCAGGATCCTGGGCATGCATGCACACATGCCCAGCTTTAGTTTCAAGCCACTGGGTCCAGGAACTGGCCAAGTGGGAGTCCAGTGGCATAACCACTACTCCATCTGCTGGTCCCACCCTCTAATTTTCTTTTAACTCCCAAGTGAGTTTAATTATTATAGTTCCCTTTACTCCAATCCCATGCTATTACAAATTATTTCTGGGCCCAGCAGGTGACTTAATGATTACAGTGCTGGATTCCCAAATAGCTGATCAAAGTTCCAGTCCGGGACCTGGTAGCTTGAAAATGACACTGGGGGCATGTGGTTGCATGCCAAAAATCCCAAAATCCGAAGAGGAGAATGGAGAAGAAGGGATTATGGGGTGACCAACCCTTTGGGGGGTGATTTCTCACTTTCCCCTCTCACTGTCTCTCTTTGCCTCTCTCTACCGAGTGTACACACCCTAAGGCAAAAACCTTAAAAGAAGAAAGAAAGAAAGAAAGAAAGAAAGAAAGAAAGAAAGAAAGAAAGAAAGAAAGAAAGAAAGAAAGAAAGAAAAAGAAAATATTTACTTGTTCTGAAATCAGGCATTATACTTTACGGCCCCCACAGAAAGTATTCTAAGATTCATAGCTTGACCTGAGTTAAAGAGAAAGCAAAGTGAACCTGAAAGTATAACTGGGTCATGCTACAGTTGGCAGATGGTCTGATTAAATTGTAATTATCTGGAAGGAACTGTGTTTCCAAATTAGACTTTATTTCATTCACTTTTTCCTTTCTGTAGTCTAGCTGAAATCATGGCTAGCTATACAGACTCATAAAATCTGTTCCTCTTAAAAAGTGTGGGTGTACAAATAGATGACCCAAGTTTGAGAGAAAAATATTAAAGGGGGACAGACATTGTGGCACAGGGGAAAAACACAATGCTCTGAGAGCCTGGTTCCAGCTTTGTGTCTGGAGACCTCCCTGAGTACTGTAGGCACATGTACACCCATGTTCAAGGGCTGTTTGAGGCCGGGGTGGACTGAGATGTCACGACCCTGTCAGAGAGGAAGTCATCTCTCTCTGTCTCTTTTGCTCATGAAAGAAAGAAAGAAAGAAAACTTTTTAAAATGTTAGAATAAGTTTTAAGAAAATAAACTGAAAGAGCAAGGATATAAACCTGTGGCAACAGTAAGATATGGACCATAAGATAACAGTTATGCAAATATAGGTGGATAATACTAGACTTGGACTAAGGATTAATCAGTTTATTTTTAATACTCAAAACTATCATTTTCTCCCACCCACTGAAAATAGACAGGATTAGTTTCATATTACAGTTTCTGGTCCTTCTTGGCTTTGATGAGGCTTTGTTTCTATTAGAATTTATACATGAGGTAAAGAGCACATTGACTGTTGTATGTTTTTGTGAGGTTTCAGAGCCTGGTAACTGTGGGCTAATTAGGATTTACCAAGATCCGTAAAATGGTGATACTAATCTCTAACATAAAAGGTGTTGTGATATTAAATGGTATTAATATTAATGATATTAATATAGATGATGATTGGTGAGTATCTAGAAATAGGTGCTCATTAAATGGATGTAATTGTCTTTCAGAATGTCTAAGGTAAATTGTGACTCTAGTGGCAAAGAAAAGGAGAGAAAGCAACCTAAAACCATTTTTACTGGATAATTTAATGGCCTGTTACTCCAAAGCTCCAGCTCTATTATGCCACTTGCTGAGCTTTTCAAATAAATTAACACTCTTACAAGACAATTCGTGTTATTTTTACTTTTAGCAAACACTTTTAGCCTTACTTTGCATTCACAAATTTTAAACTATTAAGATCAAAAAACAAAAATTTAAAAATTAAGCAAAAATAATAATTCATAAAATCTGTTACATCCCTTTTTGCTGTTTTTCTTGAATCTAAGTGGATGGGTGGCTGAATGCCCTTATTCACTTAACAAAGATGAATTCTGCTCAAAGTACTCTCCAGTCATTTCTGGCACCAGGTACTAGGCATATAACTAAAAATTAAGACTGCTCCTCGCCGCACAGAGCCCAGGACCAGCCATAGCCTGGTAAGAGTACAGAATTAAGATGAGCAAAGATTGGAAACCAAACCAAGTAGTTGCTTCATGACTGTAACACACCCCGCGTGTGCAAGGCGGCCTGCCCCGGCTCTGGAGCCAGCGTGGCCCCACCAGGTCCAACCTGTTGGGCTTCGCAGCAGCAGGCTTTCTGAAGCCAGGCCTTGCTGGGACAGTTCATAACAGGGCTGCGAGCAAGGGAGGGGGTTGAACTCCGAGGACAGGAAGGGACGGAGGCAAAGTTTCATAATGCAGGAGTAACTTGCAGAATTAGAGCGGAAAGAAAGGCGCAGGACGACACTGCGACCACACAGGCCGGCCTAACCCGCCTCTGTGGGAACTCAGGGCTGCGGGCCTTTGTACCCCTGCTCTGTCCTGGATCCTCGCCTCTCCGCGGCGGCACTCACCCAGCGTCCCCTCCAGGACGTCCTGCTGTTCGTTCCAGTACTTGGCGTCCCGCCGCCCCAGCTCCGTCACCGCCCGGTACTCCCACAGGTCGCTGTCGAAGCCCGCGAACTCCTCCAGGTTGTAGATGTATCTGGTCACAAGCCGCACCCGCTGCGTCCCGTTGGTGAAGTAGCACTGAAACTTAAACTGGAACACGAAGTCCTCTGCGGGGACACCGCGGTCAGCCTGGCCTCCCCCCCCTCGCCCGGCAGCCCCGCCCCAGCCGCTCTCCGCCGCCAGCCCTTCAGGGAGGTGACCCTGAAACCTGGTCTCGGATCATCCGGATTCTGGCCCCACGCAGCCCTTTGTCCCTTTAACCCCGGATCCTCCCAGCGACTCTCGCCAAGCCCCTTACCCCCTCAGAACGTCCTCGTCACAGGGAGGGGAGGGAGGGAGGACCAGAGGCTGAGAGTCCTGCTCCCTGCCCGGCCTGTGAGCTGCGCTGGATTTGGACTTAGTGGGTTCAGGATGTTCTCATTTGAATGAAGCCTCATTTCCCATGAACTCCTGGGAACCTCAGACAAGCATCCACATAAGTACAGCAGTTCAGGAGAACAGAGCGAAAGGCCAGAGTTAGAGACATTAAACGTGTCCTTGTCCCGCGGGAAGATGGCGGCCGGGTTCAAAACCGGGGAAGCTCTGGAGTATTACAGGAGATTTCTGTTAGGAGGAGAACTGCCGTCCAAAAGGAAGAGAACTTGGTGAATTCAGAACCACAACTGTCAACATTAGGTTCAGTTAGTACTGCACATGGTTCTGCATTAGGGAAGCTGGGAAATACTACAGTAATTTGTGCAGTTAAAGCGGCATTTGCAGCACCACCAACAGATCCCCCTGATAAAGGATATATTGTTCCTAACATGGATCTACCACCCCTGTGTTTATCGAGATTTAGGTCAGGCCCTCCTGGAGAAGAGGCCCTAGTGGCTAGCCAGTTCATTGCGGATGTCATTGAAAATTCACAGATAATTCAGAAAGAGGACTTAAGCATTTCTCCAGGAAAGCTTGCTTGGGTTCTGCGCTGTGATCTCATTTGCCTCGACTATGAGGGAAACATTTTGGATGCTTGCACATTTGCTTTGTTAGCAGCTTTAAAAAATGTACAGTTACCTGAAGTTACTATAAATGAAGAAACTGAACGAGCAGAAGTTAATTTGAAGAAGAAAAGTTATTTGAATATTAGAACTCATCCAGTTGCAACATCCTTTGCTGTGTTTGATGACACTTTACTGCTAGTTGACCCTACTGGAGAGGAAGAACACCTGACAACGGGAACCATGACGGTAATAATGGATGAGGAAGGCAGGCTCTGCTGTCTTCACACACCAGGGGGAAGTGGGCTGACGCGAGCTGAACTTCAGGACTGTATGAGTCCAGCAGTTACAAGACACAAAGAAGTAAAAAAACTGATGGATGAAGTAATTAAGAGTATGAAACCCAAATAAACAGCCACAACTTTTTCAAAACAGATTTGTAAAAATTGTATTTCTTACACTGTGCATCAACCTTTTATACTAAATAAATATCAAACTACATTCTTCTGAGGAAAAAAAAAAAAAACTTGCCTTTGTCCTGGCAAGTAAATTCTCTCGGACCCTGAACAAGTGACTTCCTTCCCTCCTGCTTTGTCTTAGTTTATTCTGGGATTCTGCCACCCCTGCGCCCAACTATAGTGTGAGGCTTCCTCACTCCTGAGTGATGAAAGGAGTGAGGGAAGTCCTAGGAAGAAACATCTTATTCATGGCAAGAGCACAGACTTTCAAGTTAGATAAATTAAATTCTAATTAAACTGTTTCAATTACCACATTGGACAGATTATTTAACTGAATGTCTGTATCACACCTATAATTGTGTAAAAAGAAAGTCATAATACCTACACATTAAGGGTGTTGAGAAGATTGAGGGGCTCTACCTAGACATCTAATCCTGTCTCCAAAATGAACAGTTTCTCATTATGTATTGTTCCTTTCTTTATATCCTTTCTCCTGTGTTTAGTCCCCGACAATCAAATCTGAACCTCACTCAAATCATTTATCCATTAGTCTGTGAAACCCAAAGTTAAGACTCTGCGTCTGTGGTCACCAGACCACAGGACTAACAAATATTGAGAGTTCTCCATGAATCCTCCACCTAGAATCAAGACTGTGAAGTCTTTTTCCTCAATGCTGTGACTGCAGAGACCATTTTTGCCCTGTATTTCCCCAGCCCAGAATCCCGTATTTAGTCTATACAAGGCCTTAGGGGGCCCTGAAATAGCAAATCTATGTCTTCAGAGAAATTCATATCTTCAGGAATGTCCTGCCACTGATAGTAGATACATACTTTGTCTCTTTCTTCCTCATTGTAACCTCCCTGGGCTTAAGCCCATGGAAGGCTATGCTCATTTTACGAGTAGGAGGACATGAGACTGTAACATACTCCTCTTTCCAGAGCAGAAGAAATGCGTGATAAAAGGCTGTAATATGGGGACCAGCAGATGGTGTAATGGTTACTTTGCTAGACCCCCACATGACTGACCTCATTTCACATTCCAGACCTGGTAGTTTGAAACTCACGCAGGGCGCATGTGCATGCCCAAAATCCCGAGAGGAGAATGGAGGAGAAGGGACTGTGGCATGGCTATCTCGCCTGAGGGGCGATTTCTAGCTTGCTCTCTCTCACTCTCTCTCTCGCTCTCTCTCTCTCTCTCTCTCTCTCTCTCTCTCTCTCTCTCACATGCACCCTGTAGCAAAACTCTCTCTCAAAAAGAAGACTGTATTGTGGAGTCTGAGGTCCCCTTCCCCATGCCCCAATCAAGAGACAGGCTGTTCCCCGAGTGGTGGCTCTGGAGAGCAGCTGCCCTGCACTTACGAGGAGAGTCTCTGCCCTCAGCTGGCCGGGTGCTCAGCACCATCAGCATCACTGTCACAGCTGCTGTCCAAAGGCCTCTGGAGAGCTGCTGAGCCATCTTCCAAGACATACCTGACAGCACAGGAAAAAGTAATTACAGTCAACACAGCTCTTATGGATCTGATATGCCCACCTCAGAGAATAAAAACCTGAGAAAGCTTCCATGCATGTTGGGATTGGGGAGTCCCTAGAGAAGGAACCAATCACCACTAGAGTTGAAGAACATCATCTGTCCCCGGGCAGACATTGTTTATGAAGGTTCTCAATTCAACACCTGACACTATTTTCATCAAATTGAACTGATGAACATTTGATGCTTGCCTAGATCAAATTATAGAAGACACCTGTCCGAATCTGAAGGTTGAATGTGTTAGGTGTCAAAAGAAAAGTGATTCAAGGAGAGATATCTTCATAATAGTTATTTTATTATTATTATTATTATTGTGTTGTAAAGATTTTTGCTATAGGGCATGTGCACTCACTGGAAAGCAGAGAGGAAGTGAGAAATCACCTCTCATGGGGGATGGCCATGCCTCAGTCCCCTCTCCTCCATTCTCCTCTTGGGATTTGGGGCACACGTGCGCCCAGAATGAATTTCAAGTCACTGGGTCCAGGACTTGAATCATGGTCAACTACATGGGAGTCCAGCGATATAACCATTACACAATCTGCTGGTCCCCATGATAGTTATTTAAAACCTATTGTTTGAGGCCAGAAGGTGGTATGATGATGAAAGAATGGACCACAGTTCAAAGCCCTGGATCCAGCACCTTTTCACACACCAGCTGTGTTTATGTGCGTGCCCAAAATCCAGGGAGGAGAAGGGATTGTGATGTGGCCATCTCCTCCTCCCAGAAGGAGGATGTAATTTCTCACTTTCCTTCTCTTTGTCTCTCTCCATTGAGTGTACATGCCCAATGGCAAAAACCTGAAGGGGGAAAAAAAGAAGAAAACAAAAAAACTATTGTTCTAAGACTTAGGATTTTTAGTAGGGGAAATAAATGGAAATCATAATTTAGGAGAAAGAAAATTGTCACAGAGATGTTCATTTCTGTTAGACACTGAGGAGCCTTAGTGAGAAGAGAAGAGAAGAGTTCTTAGACAGACATGGTTTGAGCTACAGTTCTACCACTAACATGCTTTATTAAAGCCAACAAATTATGAACATAGTTTGCTGCAGGCTTCCCTTTACAAAAAACAGATAATGAGTGTTTCATGCATTTTTATACATACAAACTTAAGAGTAATACGCATTGTTTGACATTGCAAAACTTTTTTTTTTACTTGTCATGTATTTCTATTGGATGTATCAGTTAAAGTGTGAAGGAGAAAAATAAGTTTAAAAAAAAAAGTGACATCTAGCCCTGCTGGCAAAGGATATTTCATTATACAAAAAGCTATCACATTAAGGTTAAGTATTTGAAATTCAGCTGCTTTAATTCTCCCTGAACCATGAAACAGGTCCATCTAGTGTCAGAAAGACACAATGCACAAACTTTCACAGCATTTGGACATGTTACCCAGTTTTGAGGACAGAGAACACAAAACATAGAGGAGCATTTCCTGAAGCCTGGGCAGTACCAGGGAGGGAGCAGATGTTCAGAGTTATAGATCGTACTGGGCCAGCCCTAAACAGCAAATCTCGAATGGCAGAAGTGTCGATGTGATCTTTTTTTTTTTTGGAGAGGTTTTTGCTATAGGGCATGTGCACTCGCCAGACACAGAGAGAGACAAAGAGAAAGCGAGAAATTACCCCCCAGGGGGATGGCCACGCCACAATCCCTTCTCCTCCACTCTCCTCTCAGGATCTTGGGCACGCATGCACACACACCCGGCGTGAGTTTAAGCCACTGAGTCAGGACTCGAACCGTGGTCGACTACGTGGGAGTCCAGCGACATAGCCATTACACTAACAGCTGGTCCCTCAATGTGATCTTTTAATAAACTTTTCATTTGTAAAGCTCCTCTTGTGCATGTCTAAAGGCATTACCAAAAGATTTTAACACAATTAGGACAATGTCTGCCAAGCATTCATCAACAATCAGCAATTTATCCTAAACAAGACAGTAATTATCTTCCTCCTCTTGTCATCCTCCTTCTGTTGTCTGTGTATTTAGTTTTTCATTTTAAAATAGAAGACAAGATGTAAAAGCAGAACTTAGTTTACCAGATAAAAAGAAATAGGGAAGAGGCAGAAACAAGAATTTCCATTACCAGCACACGAATGAGCTATGCCAATATTCGGCTTTAGTTACACCAACTGTTCAGCCTAGTTCTAGAGCAGTTGACTGGGAAAATTATTGCTGGGCTTCCACCTGCAGCAGTGCACTCAGGATCAGGGTAAACCCAGCAAAAGAAGGGTCTCCACTAGAGTAATAGAAGTGAAACAGAGGAACATCAAATGATCTGGAATGGGGTTGGTGTACAAACAAGAATGATCAGTGAAGGAACTTGAAGGTGCTTTCAGTGCCATCAGCCCCCACCGTAGGGCCCCTCAGAATTAACAGAAGCCTCTGGCCTATTCCATCCCTCTTGTCCTAAGGGAGCAAGTTCTCTCTGATTTATTCTGAGACTAAGGAAGGGCAGGCTACAAAGTGGCATCAGACCCAGGGATTTCCCAGTTTTATACAGCTGTTCACATAGACTTTTCAACTAGCAACAAGTGTCAGCTTAGAACCCTTTTATCTGATTGGTTAAAATCTCACCCAAAAGGCTCTGTCTATGGCTTCTGCTAACTGCTTTCCCCTGCCCTGGCTTTTTCTAGAGTTCTCTGCACTGCCCATGTCCCTGCTGCATTACTCAGGGTAGCGTAGGAATAGGAGGTCATAGAGATTTGTTGGATTAATTAATAAATAATTTTCAAGATGAGAAGGATGGGGCTTGGTGGTTTAATGACAGGGCTGAAAGACAGCACTGTGGGGCTGCTTCTCAGAGGAGGCGATGGCTCTAAGAAGTAAGGCAGTCTATGAGAAATAAAATTCACATGTCCCCTTCAAAAAGTGTGTAATTTCAATTTTTGTTTCTTGTATTTCATTGTGATATGTGAACCCTACACGTGAGCCTAAAAATTTCAGTGAGTGATGCTTCACGTTTCATTGTGATATGTGAACCCTACACGTGAGCTTGAAAATTTCAATGAGTGATGCTTCACACAAGCAGACTTATATTTGTGGTTTATGAAGGTGGATGAGAAAGGAAATCAGAAAGAGAATGTATTCCATAATCATGTACACCAAGTAATAGGTCACAGATTCAGACATTAACTAGTAAGGTTTTGTAACAAAACACGAATTTAAAATGGTTCATCTATTAAGGACATTTGTTATGTTTTGTAATAGAAAGTATAAAAACAGGACAGTATTTACGATTGATTGAGTCCATCTTTATCCATGTCAACACAGACCTAATTCTTTTTTTTTTTAGAGAAGTTTTTGCTATAGTGTCTGCATGGTTGTCAGAGAGACAGAGAGAGGCAGAGAGATAGAAAGTGAGAAATCACCCTCCAGGGGGATGGCCATGCCACCATCCCTTCTCCTGCATTCTCCTCTTGGAATTTTGGGCATGCTCGCATGCACACGCAGCATGAGACTTAAGCCACCGGGTCCAGGATTAGAACTAGGGTTGACTATGTGGAAGTCTAGCATCATAACTGTTGGATCATCTGCTGGTGCCCAGACTTATTTTTTTTTTCTATAGGGCACACATGCTCACCAGAGAGAGAAAGAGAGAGGGGAAGTGATAAATCAGTCTCCACAGGGAATGGCCATGCAGTTTCTTCTCCATTCCTCTCAGGATTTTGGACATGTATATGCACATGCCAGCACGTTTCTCAAGCTGCTGATTACAGAACTTGAACTGCACAGTCAGCCATATGGGATCTAACTGCCTTCACCACCATATCACCCCAGACCTAATTATTTCTGACTCTCTGTACTTTTGTCAACAGCTTTTACTCTCCATGTGGTCAGAAGAAATATACTGGTTATTTTGAGTTTCCCTGACCAGGTTCATTCTTTGTCCCCACCGACCTTGCTCTGTGCCCTGGAGACTGAACTAAGGCTTGCATAGCGTAGTCAGACTGTCAGCTGGCTTCCAGGTGGTTTCAGCCGGAGGTGGCACCAGCAGGAGGCCAGAAAGTTGGAGGAGAGCAGTAGTTTTTCTTCTCTGCTTCGGTGCACAATTGTTCCGGCAGGGGCCAGTCCTAACACACCTATAGTTCCCCTTCTTCAGGGTTCTCTCTCCTGTTAATCTCCAGGAATCTCAAAATCCCTTAACTCACATCTCCACCTTATTTATACCTCCATAAATGTCCAATAGTTAATATAGATTCATTCTGAATTATCTAGATGGAACTCTGTTTTCCAGTGGGCTCCTGATTGATATGAGCAGGCTTCTGTAAGGATGTGGAACATGCTGCCTTGTTCACAGCACTGTTTAGGGAGGCACTGGTTTTACTTTGTGGGAAGTCTTAAGACTCAAAGCCTGTCACCGGACAGAAGTGTATATGGCCTGTCCAACCCTGAACACAAGAGATGAGATTATTGGAGATTTTGAAGCATTTTCCCCTACAACCATCAGAACACAGAACATACATGAATGTGTTAGAATTAAGAATTTGGATATAAATTTACCATAAAAATAAAAATATCTTAGGATTTTTAGAATATTTTTGAGTACGAGTTTTGTACTTCCACAGGTAGTGACACTTAAAGAGTGTTGGGTTTGGGGGGCCAGCAGGTGGCATGGTGATTAAGGCACTTGGCACTCCCACATGGCCAACCATGGTTCAAGTCCTGAACCTGACCTGGTGGCTTGCTTTCTCACTTTCCTTCTCTTTCTCTCTCTCTCTCTGTCTCTCTTTGGTCAAATTAAAATAAATGAATGAATAAGTAAAATTAAATAATTATTTTTAAGAAGAGTGTTGATGTTTAGTTGGTATCTGGGTGAGACAAATTTGTTTACAATTTTTAATTTATTCATTTACTTTTTTTCAATACTTTTGCAATCATACTCCGAGTCATAACTTTCATGTAGCGTGTAATCTAGTCGAGACAGAGATAATTTCAATGAACTCCAAGCAGAAGAATCATAGAGAACCACACTGAAAAACATCATGAGAAAATTGCTGCGGAAAAAATGTTAAAGAGAAAACATTAAAGTAGTCATAGTTTTTTTAATCATATTATGCCAGAGTATTGAAACAAAGAATGACTTTAGAAAGCAGAATCTATGTATGAAAAAAAAAAAAAGTCAATGGAGCCATATTTTTAAGTACCAAATGTAAAAAAATAAGTAAAATAATAAAATTGTCAGCCTAGAATTCTATGTTCAGCAAAAATACCTTTCAAACATGATAATGAGGGACCAGCAGTTAGCATAATAGCTATGTCTCTGGACTCCCATGTAGTCGACCGCGGTTCAAGTCCCGGACCCGGTGACTTAAAACTCACGCCGGGCGCGTGTGCATGCGTGCCCAAGATCCCGAGAGGAGAATGGAGGAGAAGGGATTGCGGCGTGGCCATCCCCTCTGGGGGGTGATTTCTCGCTTTCTGTCTCTCTGTCTCTCTCTGTCTGTCTGGTGAGCGCATGTGCCCTAAAAAGTCTCTCCAAAAAAAAAAAAAAATGATAATGACAGGAGAGTTCTATTCCAAAAGTTAGAGAAGATATACATTTCCTTATTCCTCTTGCTAACTAAGAGCTCTGGACATTTTATGTGTGTGATGTGCATGAGAAGACCCTGAAAGGTGGAAAGAACAAAGGAGATTATCTCGGAACTTCAGGACCCAAAGAACAACACAGCAGGGAGCTTCATGTTCTTTTTGTCTTGGGTACTCCAGAAGGTACTGGAGAAGCGAGCAAAGAAGAAATGCCAATAGATGCATTTAAAAAGCTCCAGGAAGACTGTGACCTCTCTAGCTAACACAACAGAAAGGAGCTACTTAGTGAGACAGAAAACTTTTGGAGAATAACCATTTGACTCCAGACAAATGCCACAGGAAAAAAAATGTTTAGGTGCCATTCACTCTAACAGAGAAAGGCTAAATGAAGACCCTAGATTCCCACTCTTTCTGTATAATAATAAGATACTCCAGCTCCACACTTTGGTGTTACCAGAGAAATCTGAGTGAGGAGCTAGAACTTTATCTCTTTCAGGCAGTAGTGAGGTTCTCCCCCTAACCCGCAGTGTTAATGTAGACCATAGAGAAAGCTCTGACTTTCCTCCTCCTCAGGCAGGAACTAGAAACTTGCTCATCTCCTTGCTGAGGTGGTGTCAAGAGAGACTGGTAGAGGGTCAGGGCTTTCACCACTCCACAGCAGTAATGAGCCCCTCCACAGTGCAGTCAGTTACCAGCCCCTCCACAGTGCAGTTAGCAGCCCCTCCACAGTGCAGTCAGTAGAGAACATGGGGAGAGCAGTAACAAGATGCTTCTAAGCTTGGGTGGTATCAGGAGAGACTCAGCAGGGAGCCTGAACTCCCACCCACGTCCAGCAGTGATGAGGTCCCAGTACCTGGAGGTCCCAGTACCTGGAGGTCCCAGTACCTGCTCTCTGTCAATAAAGGCCAAGTGGGGAACCCGGATGTCCACCCCCACCTCACAATGATAAGGAAACATCTTCTCTTCCCCTTCCCCAAAATGGCATTAGAAATCTGAAGAAAAAAAAAAGGATTGATTTAAATGGAATCTCCTAATATAATAAAGAAAATGTCCAGGATTCAATAAATGATCATTCATCATGCAAAGATCCCAGAAAATATCAACTTAAATGAAAAAAAAAAAAGACAATGAATGCTAATACAAGTTTTAGAATTAACTGAAAATCAGCCATCATGAAATTGCCTCAAGAAGCAATTATAAACACTCTTAAAACAAATAGAAAAAGAGAGAATCCAGCAGAGAAATAGCCATTATAAAGAAGAACCTAATGGAAAGTTTATCATTGAAAATTAAAATAATCAAAACGTGAAAGCAATGAATATGCTCAATAGCTGAATGAAGTGGACAAACACAAATCAGTGAACAAGGAGAAACAACAGTAGAATATAATCTGAACAAAGAAAAATGTGAGAAGAGAGAAAAGTGAGTGATCCTCAGGGACCTATTAGACTACAACAAGAGATTCAACACTCTTTTAAATGGCATCCCAAAAGAGAGAAAAAAGTAAAGTTCAAAAAGTGCTCAAAGAAATGAGAACTAAAAATGCCCTAAACTCGCCAGAAGACATAATCCCGCATTACTCAAGAAGCTGAACAAAGCCCAAACAGGTTAATCACAAAATTCATAACAAGGCATAGTATAAATGAACTTCTGAAAATTAAAGACAAAGAGGGTCAGCTGGTGGAATGATGTGGTTTGAGGCAACTGGATCCCACATGGCCAACTGCACAGTTCAAATCCCAGACCCGGTGTGTTCTCTCTCTCACTCTCTCTGTCAGTGATCACATTCATCCCATATCAAATTTTTTAAAAGAAACTATTTTTAAATAAAAAAGATAAAAACTGGGAACCAATAGTTAGCGTAATGGCTGTCCGTGGACTCTAAAGCACCAGATTCCCTCATGGCCAACTGCGGTTCCAGTCCTGGACCTGGTGGTTTGTAAATCACACTCGTTGTGTGTGTGTGCATGTCCCAAATCCCAAGAACGGAATGGAGGAGAAGGGATTGCAGCGTGGCCACCCCCTGGGGGGTGATTTCTCACATTCCCTTTCTCTGGCTCTGTTTCTCACTATGGCAAGTGCATGCAGCCTATGGCAAAAAAAAAAAAAAAAAAAAAAAAAGATAAAAACTAAAGACAAAGGAAAAAATCTTGAAAGCACCAAAAGATATTATATCGATGTGGGAAAAATAATTCAAATGACTATAGACTTCTAGTTGAACCCATAAAGCCAGAATTAAGAGGCACAATGTTTTTCAAGAGCTGAAAAAAAAAAAAAAAAAAAAAAGAATTGTTAACACAAAAATGAGTATTGAGTGGAAAAATCCTTCCAAAATGTAAAGGAAAATCAAGACATTCTTAGATGAAAGAAAACTAAGAGCATTTTACCAACAAATCTAACACAAGAGAATAGATAAAAGAAATTATCTAAACATACATGAAGTGATTAAAGTGGGAATCTTAGAATATTTTGAAAGAAGGGGAAAAAATGAAGAGTAAAATCAAGGGCAAATACAATAACCTTTCCTTGTGCTTAGTGTGGGAAGCAAAATTCTAAGTTTCTTATATAGTCAATACATGGAGGATTTTTTTTTATTTATTACTATTATTTTTTAATTTGCAATGCAGAACATGTGTTCACCAGAGAGAGACAGAGAGAAGGAAAGTAAGAAAACATCTCACCAGGTGGTCTTCCATGTGGATGTTCAGCACCTTAACCACCACACCACCTGCTGACCCCCATGGAGGAAATTTTAAGGTAATTGTATTGTAAATGAACATGGGTAAAGAGATAAAAAGAGAGGTAAGGTTTTACACTTTCTTGAAGTTGCTGGAATGTGGACATTAGTAAGTTATGATAATTAGGATTAGAATCTTCACCACTCCTCTCTCTACAATTAAGTAAAATTAAGAAAACTAGATTAAAAAAACTCAGCAATAGGAGCCACCAAGTGGCATGGTGGTTAAGGAGTTGGGCTTCCTGCACAGCCAACCATGGACTGAGTCGCTGACTTGGGGCTTGAAAATCACACTGGGCATGTGTGCCCAAAATCACAGGAGGAGAAGGGATTGTGGCATGGCCATACCCTCTGGGGAGTGACTTTTCACTTTCCCTCTCTGTCTCTCTCTGGTGAGTACGTGCTCCCTATAGCAAAAACCTAAAAAAAAAAAAATTCTAATTAAAATATTAAAAGTCAGGGGCCGGCAGTTGGCATGGTGGCTAAGGGCACTGGATTCCCACATGGTGAACCATGATTCAAGTCCTGGACCTGGCAGCTTGCTTTCTCCCTTTCCTTTTCTCTCTCTCTGGTCAAATTAAAAAATATTAATAACAAATGGAATTAAATAAATAAATAAATAATTTTTTAAAATTAAAAAGGCAGAAATATATGAAAAATTAACAAGATGTAATGAATATTTATGAAACTCTTTACCTAAGAACAGCAATATACACTTTTTTCCAAGTGCGCATGAAGTAATTTATCAAGATAAAACATATCCTGTGCCGTTAAAAAAACTTTAAAACATTTTAAATATTTAAATCATACAGAGCGTGTTCTCTGACCACAATGAAATATAACTAGAAATCAATAACAGAAAAATATCTAACATTTAGAAACTAAATAATTCATCTCTATCTAATGCATGAATCAAAAAAGGAAACCTCAAAGAAATAAAAAATAAATTTAACTGAATGAAAAGGAAAATGCAACATATCAAAATTTGTGGAGGACTAATTGATGACATGGTGTTTGAGGTGACTGGATCCCACATTGTCAACTGGGTGATTCAAGTTCCAGACTCAGAGGCCAGAGAAATATGCTGGGTGTGTGTGCGTGCATGCCCAAAATTCTGAGAGGAGAATGAAAGAGGAGATTGTGCTGAGACTGTCTCCCTTGGGGGTACTTCCTCACTTTGACGCTCTTTTTCCATCTCTCTGTCTTTCTCTGGCAAATTCATGCCCCCAATGGCAATTTTTTTTTTTTTTTGAGAGGTTTTTGCTATAGGGTACATGCGCTCGCT
>NW_006203408.1:32364-38828 GCF_000334495.1 Tupaia belangeri chinensis | reverse complement strand
CCCAAATAGAAAAATAAATAAAAAAAAGAAGGAAAAAAAAAAAAAAAAAATCTGAATATGGCTAAAGAAATTTATAGCATTAACTCCTTACATTAGACAAAAATAAATCTCAAATCAGTAATCTAAGCTACTCCAAGAAATGAACAATCATCAGGACCAGCAGTTGGCATAATGGCTATGTCGCTGGACTCCCATGTAGTCGACCGCAGTTCGAGTCCCGGAAAGGTGGCTTAAACTCATGCCAGTCACTGTACGTGTGTGCCCAAAATCCCCAGAGGAGAAAGGAATGCAGCGTGGTCATCCCCTCTGGGGGTTGATTTCCCTCTTTCTGTCTCTCTGTCTCTCTTTGTCTTTCTGGTGAGCGCACGCGCCCTAGAATAAAAACCTCTCTAAAAAAAAGAAAAAAGAAAATCCAAAAAAAAAAAAAAAGAAATAATCAAGTCTAGACAAAAGAACTAAATAGATCCAAAGTGAGCAAAGTAAAGGAAATAATGAACGTTAGCTGTTTTGATTGAATATGTTCCCCAATAATTCATGTGTTGAAATTCTGTTGTGAGTCCTTTTGGCCGGAACCGCCATCTTCCAGTAATTCACCAAAATGACGAACACAAGGAAAGAGGAGAGGCACCCAGTATATGTTCTCTAGGCCTTTTAGAAAACATGGAGTAGTTCCTTTGGCAACATACATGAGAATCTAGAAAAAATGTGATAGACATCAAGGGAATGGCTACTGTTCAAAAAGGAATGCCCCATCAAAGTTACCACGGCAAAACTGGAAGAGTCTACAATGTTACCCAGCATGCTGTTGGCGTTGTTATAAACAAACAAGTTAAGGAGAAGATTCTTGCCAAGAGAATTAATGTGTGTATTGAGCATATTAAGTGTTCTAAGAGCAGAGATGGCTTCCTAAAATGTGTGAAGGAAAATGACCAGAAAAAGAAGGAAGCCAAAGAGAAAAGTACCTGGGTTCAACAAAAGCGCCAGCCTGCTCCACCCAGAGAAGCACACTTTATGACAACAGAAATGAGCCCGAGCTACTGGAACCTATTCCCTATGAATTCATGGCATGATGGGTGTTAAAAATAAGCTAATCTGTGGTCTATTAAAAAAAAAAGAAAAAGAAAAGAAAAGAAATACTGTTGTGACAGCATTAAAAGTGCAAAAACTTAATGCAACTGTGAATTTAGGAGGTAGAGTCTTTGGAAGGTGACTGGGTTAGTTAAGGGCATCAGAATGGAGCACCCATAATTAAATACTGATGGTATAAAGAGAGGAAGAGAGACAGATACAGACAGACAAACAGCTCTTGTCCTCTGTCCATGTTTTGCTCCTTGTCATCTCAGGACTCTGCAGAGAGTACCCACAAACAAGATCCTCACCAGATGAAGTCCTTGACTTTCAACCTCCAAAACCACGAACTGAATAAACATCTGCTTTTCATAAATTACCCATTCTGTCGTATTCAGTTATTAAGCAACAGAGAAAGGAACTAAAACAATACCATAAATCAGTGAAATTGGAAATATGAGACAATAAAGAAAATCAGTAAAACAAAAATCTAGATATTTGTTAAACCTCTTGTGAGACTGGCAAAGGAAGAATTAAGAGAAGAGAGAAATAACCACTACCAGGAATAAAACAGGCAATGTAATTACAGGCCAAATAAACATCAAAGAGATAATTGTGAACAATTCCAAACACAAAAATCTGACACGTGAGACAAAATTATAACATGTTTAGTACCCTCAACTAGACTGGTGTGAAGTGTATTCATGTCGGGAAAATTCACTCTACAAGCTAAGTGATGTATAGTGACTGAATGTAAAAGGAAATTAAAATAAAATTGTACTGAATGCTCTGATTAAATGCAAACAGACTACAAATAAACAATTCAAAATTCTATAAAAAGGACCAAATCCTCTAGAAACATAAGCTACCATATCTCACCCAATATCAAATTGATCATTTAAATAGCCTATAACTATTAATAAAAATTGAATTTATAATTAAAATTTATCATTTTAACTGAAAATTTAAAACTCCTAAAAAGAAATCTTTAGGCTCAGATGGCTTAACTGAATAAATCCACCAAATATTTAAAGAAGTAATAACTCCACACAATCTTCTCCATAAAACAGAAGTAAAGAAAACATTTTCTAATACATTTTATGAAGCCTGTGCTACCTGATACCAAAACCAGACAGTACCAAGTAAACTACAGACCACTATTCCTCAAGAATATAGATTTTTAACATCTTTAACAAAATATTAGCAAATAGAATTAAGTTATCTATAAAAAGAACTATACCCATGACTAACTGGAATAAATTCTGGACTGATTTAATATTTAATAAAGAATTTAAAAATCACATGATTATATCAATTGATACCAAAAAAAGCATTTCACAAAATCCAAAACACATTCATGTCCCAACGCGGGGGGACAGTCGAACAGGTTTCCTGAGGGAAGGAGTGAGAGCCGGGACAAGCGGCGCAGTGTTACAACACGGAGATGACACAGTGTCTTCAGGGTCGTCCATTTATTGTGGGCAGCAGGGTACAGCGCCGAGACGACACAGTGTTACAATTCTTCAGGGTCATATCATCTATTGTGAGCAGCACAGAGACAATGTGGTGTCACAACTCTTCAGGATTGTCCAGAGAAGACGAGGTGTTACAACTCTTCAGGGTCTTCCAGTCGTCTGGAGACTGTGCAGTGTTTCAACTCTTCAGGCTCTCCAGGGTCGTCTGGCGATTGTGGGCCAGGGATCGTGGTTATATACACGCTGGTGGGCCGTGATTGGTTGTAAGATGTGGGTTATGATTGGTTGTTAAATGTGGGTTATGATTGGTTGCTTTTGGACCAATCATGAGGTGCTGGATATGCAAATCTAAGGGATTCTAGTGGCCAATCAGAGTATGGTTTCGAAGGTCAGGTTTTTTGAAGGGAACCAATTGTGGCCTTTGGCATTGTGTAATTGTTTGCTTTCTGAGAAACCGGCGATATTCACTGGTGGGCAGCCTCCCATACATTCACAATAAAAATTCTCAGAAAATAGCAATGGGAGAACTTCTTCAACTTGATAAAGAACAATCTACCAACAAAACTATAATAGTATACTTAAAGGTGAAAACCTGAATGCCTTCCTCCTAAGATGTGGAATAAGGTAAAGATGTCAGTCCTCACCTCTGCACTGCTATTCCGCATTGTCCTGGAAGTTCTAGCCAGCGCAATATGACAATAAAGGAAATATTGTGGATAAAGATCAGAAATAAATAATTAAAACTGTCCCTATTTACAGATGACATGATTACTTATGAGAAAAACCCCAAGCAATACACACATGCACACACACACGATCTTAGGCACACATGCACATGCACCCAGAGTGAGTTTAAGCCACTGGGTCCAGGACTCGAACCACAGTTGACTACATGGGAGTCCAGCGACATAGCCATTATGCTAACTGCTGATCCCAAGTTATCTTTTTTTATTTATTTTTTTATTTCTTCCGAGAGAGAGAAAAGACAAGCATTAGAGATCTTTACCCCGTGATTGACCTGCAACGTCAACCAGCCTGGCTCATGGGCACACACACACCTGACATACTCAGGAAGGTCTCAGGATCCAACCCCAGACCCTCACGTGTGAGTCAGCTTTTTAAGGCATTGCATTACTGCTGCACCATTGTCTGGCCCCTAGCATACAAGAGTTTAGCAAGATTACAGGATACAAGATCAATTTATTAAAGTTCATTTATTTGCATATAATAATAATAAACACACAGAAATCAGAATTAAAAATACAATATCATCCTGAAAAGTAAAATAGTTAGGTGTAAATGTATCCTTTCGATTTGTATTGAGTACAGAATATATTTTATTCTTTTGAGTTAGTGGGCCCCAAGGGTTAGAATTGTGGGAGAGAAAGAAAGATGGACATAACTATGATGGACGAGCACAAGGGAGGTCTTTGTGTTGATGAAATAGTTTTGTTCCTTGATCATAATGTAGATTACATAAATCTACAGAGGTAAAATAATAGAATTTAAACACATTGTACCAACATCAATTTCTTGGTTTTATCATATGAAACTTTTTGAGAGGTTTTTGCTATACGGCGCGTGCACTTGCCAGACAGACAGAGAGACAGAAAGTGAGAAATCACCCCCCACGGGGGATGGCCACACCACAATCCCTTCTTTAACATTCTCCTCTCGGGATCTTGGGCACGCACACACACACACCCTGCATGAGTTTAAGCCACAGAGTCTGGGACTCGAACCACGGTGGACTACGTGGGAATCCAGTGACATAGCCATCACACTAAGTGCTGGGCTCAGTGTTAAGTCACTTTTAAAAACTGCAGCTCTGGAGCATTTTATTATAAAAAGTTGATACTCATATACATAAACTAATATGAACTTAAAATCACGCATTTCATTCATTTCTTTGCTTGACCTTCTAGTAAATCTTTAGGTACATTGCTTTTGACTGCTATATAAGGAGATCCTCCTCTGTCTGGATGATTTAAAAGCATAATTCCTCGATAAGCGTCTCTTACTTTTCCTTTATTATCAGTAGGGCTTACACCTAATATAATGCTGCTTCCCATTTTGTCATTTTGGGTTCAAATCCACCTCTGTAACAGCCACCACTGAAGGCAGATTTCGGTGGACTTTGAAAAACTTATTTTCGTATATTGATTTCTAGATTCATGCTGTTGTAATCAGGAAAGATATTTGATATAATGTCAGTCTTCTTAAATTTGCTAAGACTTGACTTAAGGCCTAAAATCTGTTCTCTCCTGGATAAAGTTCCAGTGTGCTTCAGAAAAGCTCATATTCTGTTGCTATGGAATGAAGTGTTCTGTATGTGTTTGGTTCAAAATGCTGGTCAAGTTTCCTTATTAATTACTAATTAATTACTAACTAGATCTGCTTATTAATTTTCTGTCTGGGTGAAAGTATGGTATTACAATCTCCTACTTCTTTTGTATTACAATGTATCTGTCCTTTCAGATCTTTTAATATTTACTTCAGGTATTTAAGTGCTTTGATATTGAGTACATACTTTATAATTGCTATATTCTCTTGAGTTGATTCCTTTATCGTTATATAGTATCTTTGTTGTTTTACTTTACATTTTGACTTGAAGTTTGTCTATGTAAGTATAGCTACCTTTGCACTTTTTAGTTTTCTTAGGTGTAGAGTATGTTTTTTCATCCCTTTACTTTCATCTATGTGTATCCTTAAAAGTATGTTGTTAAGATGAGTCTCTTTTAGGCAGCATACAGATGGGTCTTTCTTTTTTTTTTTAAGTACATTCAGTGATAACTCAAACTGATAATTTAGCTGCTTCCCATTTTCTCTTTGGAGAGGTTTTCGCTATAGGGCGCGTGCGCTTGCCACAAAGACAGAGAGAGACAGAGAGACAGAAAGTGAAAAATCACCCCCCACCCAGGGGAATGGTCACCCTGCAGTCCCTTCTCAGGATCTTGGGCACACATGCACATGTGCCCAGCATGAGTTTAGGCTGCCAGGTTCGGGACTCGAACTGTGGTCAACTGCGTGGGAGTCCAGCGACATAACCATTATGCCATCTGATGGCCTCGCTGATAACAATTTAACTTCATTATATACAATGATTTTACACTTTTTGTTTTGTTTTTAGATTTCTGCCATAAGGCAAGTGCGCTTGCTGGATAAAGAGAAGAAAAGTGAGAAATCACCCCTTCTCCCCATGGGGGATGGCCATGCTACAATCCCTTCTACTCCATTCCCCTGTCAGGATTTTGGGCACACACATGCACGTGCCCAGCATGTCTTTCATGCCACTGGTCTGGGACTCAAACCAAGGAGTCAGCCATGTGGTACACAGCTCCTTAACTATACCGCCTGCTGGCCCTGGTTCTCCATATTTTCCCTCTTTTCAATGTTTTATGCTTTGAATGTCAGAACTTAGATAATTTCAAATTATGTATCCTTTGTCAATTTATTTTAGCTCTAGTGGTTATTAATAATTTTGTCCTTTAACCCTTATATTAGAGAGAACTTTTTTTACACACCACCATTACAGTCCTAAAATATTTTGAATATGACTCTTTTACTTATGCCACTGATTTTTGTTTTTGTTAAGTTTTGCATTATTAATTAATGATCATTTCTCCTGATGTTTTTGTCTTTAGCAACTTCTGCAAGGCAGCCCTAATGGTGATAAACTCCCTTAGTGTGTGTTCCCTTAATGTGTGTTTGTCTGGAAATTTTTTATTTATCCCTCAGTTTTGGAAAGACAGCTTTGTTACATAAAGTATTCTTGCTTGGCAGGTTTTTTTCCTTCAGCATTTTGAATATATCATCCCACTCTATCCTGGCTGCAAGGTTTCTGCTGAGAAATCTGGTGATAGTTGTATTGTGATTCCTTTGTATGTAATATATTTCTTTTTTCTTGCTCTCAGAATTTTT
>NW_006203408.1:29792-32263 GCF_000334495.1 Tupaia belangeri chinensis | reverse complement strand
TCCCTTCTCCTCCATTCTCCTCTCAGGATCTTGGGCACGCACGCACACGCGCCCAGCGTGAGTTTTAAGCCACCGGGTCCGGGAGCATACCGCGGTCAACTATGTGGGAGTCCAGCCACATGGCCATTATGCTAACTGCTGGTCCCAAAATTATGTATTTTATTAAACTCCTCTTGTTTAAATTTTATTGGCAATCTCTGTGCTTCTTGTAGGTAGACATTGGCATCTTTGCCCAGATTAAGGACATTTCCAGCTATTACTTCTTAAATGTTTCCTGGCCTTTTTTCACTTTCTTCCCTTTCTGAAATCTCAGCTATGCAAAGATTAGGTCTCTTGATAGTGTCCCATACTTCCCTTGGAATTCATTTTTTAAATTTCGTTTTCTTTTTTGTTCGTCTGACTGAATAATTTCAAATGTCTTGCTTTTGAGTGCAAAGGATTCTTTTTTTTTTGGCTTGATCAAGTCTGCTATTAAAGTTTTCTATTGCATTTTTCAGTTTAGTCATTGTATCTTCTCTAGGATTCCAATGTGCTTTTTCTTAATTGTTTTTATTTCTTTGCCAAATTTCTCATTTTGTTTACGTATTGTTTTCTAAATTTTATTTAATTTTTGACTCACAGATTCTGGTAGATAATTGAAAACCTTTTGAGAGAATTGCTGTCAATTATTTGTCATTTCAGAGATCTTCATTTCTCTAGGGATTATTATTAGAGCTTTGTAGCTTCTTTTTTGATGTGTTATAATATTCTGCATCTTTGTAAATCTGGGGCCTCCACATTTGAGGATACAGCTGCTTCTCCTGTCTTTTGCAGGTGTTCTTTGGCAGGGGTAGACATTATTTAGCCTGTGGTTCTGAATGGGATAGGTAATAATGAACCTGGAAGGGCAGAACTTGCTTTAATGTTCTCTAGATGGTTGGGCTACTGCCTTTACTCTGAGTTTGAGTGGGGCAGCCATCTGACTCTACTCTCTGGTGAGGTGACTGGCTGAGTCTGCAATCAGGCACATCTTCTGGTGAGGCAATACCATACTCTCTGAGCAGGCCTGACTCAATATATGTATGCTCTGGCCAGGTGGTACCACTATTTGAGTTCTGCAGTTGGGCAGAGTTGGAGAAGGTGTCCCGAAGTTGGGTGGAGTTGTTGCTTGGAAGGAATGGGACTAGCTGCTATGCTCAGTAGAAAGCATATTTAAGGTGTCACTCCATGTCAAGGAAGAGCTTTGGTGCAGTTTTGAGGCTGAGTCAAGCACTGTTTAAACTCCCAGGCTTGGCAGAACTAGCCTGATCCTTGCCAAAATGTACTGTAGTGATTAATTCTCCTATCTTGGAAGGCTTTGGGGAAGAGTTTGAGGTTGCACCAAGTGTTTTTCACTCTTGAACTTGGCAGAATTAGCCCTTGTTTGTTATGGCATGTGTTTCTCTCCCTAGGGGCTTTGGGGGTAGGGCCTGACGATGAGCCTGGGAACTGGCATCCTAGAATGCAACAGGTAGCACTTCCCACTACTTCTGGGTGTGACCGCTTTGACTTTGGGGGTGGACTGTGCTGTTAGTTGGTATTTTTCATAAGGTGCTTCTACTGGCAGGTGCACAGAAATACCTGCCCACTGATTGCTATGGACTCGATTTTTGGTCTGTTTGTACCAGACCCCAGCAGGTCTTAGCTTGCACAGGGGTCAGGTAGAAACACGGGCCCTGGGCAGTTCTCTCTGTATGGTTCTGTGCCAACTTGGGAGAGTAGCAGGGGTGATGTGAGACTATTTTTGCTACCCTTTAAATATGGTTTTAATTTTGTTCTGTGGTCCATGCTGCTGTCTCAGGCTTAATTTGAAGTTTTGGAATTTCACAAAAGTGTTCTTGCCTATGAATAGTTGCTAGATGAACATTTATGGAGGTATTGAGGCCCCAAATCTTCTTTCTTGCCATCTTGCTGACATTGTCACTAGAGGAATTTATCTTCTTCTTTCTTGCCATCTTGCTGAAAGTGTCACTAGAAGAATTTAAAGCCACTGGTACATTGAGGATAACCATACCAACTTCAAGTCCAGGCTGACTAATGACTATATATAAACATAAATTTCCACAATAAAGGAAAGGAAGGAAATGTGTACTCAGCTTTAAACATAAAAGAAAAAAAGTTACCTCAGTGATCTGTCCTACACAACATATATGGCTTTCCAACAATTAAAAAAAAAAAAAAAAAGAAATGTACCAAAAGGCAAGAAGCAAAAAATACTCAGAAAAGACTGTTAAATAAAATATGTGGGAAACCATCATTTTGGACTGAACTCTTCATTAGGCCCAACAGACCAGGCAAAACTAGAATGCAGTAATTCATGGTAAGTGTCACGTAAAGTGAACTTTAAAATGGACCTGTTTCCCAGAAAACAGAAGGTTCATAGCAACCAGTAAGAAGAAGCTTGGTTTACCTGATATGGCATGATGAGGAAGTCACTTGGATTTTAATACTAT
>NW_006203408.1:24893-29759 GCF_000334495.1 Tupaia belangeri chinensis | reverse complement strand
TTTATTTTATTTTATTTTTATTTATTTATTTACATTTTCTCACAAACATTTACTTTACGAATCAAAAATGTTTGGTCATACTCCATAATTCTTTTTTTTTCTATGTCAATGCTTTTCCTTTCCTTTTTTTTTCTTTATTAATATTATTATTTACACATTGTTTCTACAACGTCAGCCCTTTTCTGCCTATAAAACCCACTGCCTCTGCTCAGCTCACTGGCACTCTGTTTAATGACTAGGATGCTGCCTGGTTTTCGGATTGCTAGGAAAAGCCTACTAGATTGTAAAAACTCATCTTGGTGATATTTTGTGTTTTAATAAGATAAAGAAATGATCAAAACCATATTCAGAAAAGACATAAATATTAGAGCAATCAAATAGGAAATTTAAAAGTTATCATTTTTTTAAAAGTAAAGTTTCTTTTTACCATGAAGGAGGGTCAGAGAGAGAGACAAAAAGAGGGGCACCTCCGACAGGGTCTTTATCTCCGACAGGGTCTTTAAACTGTGATCCAATCCCTCCCCCCAGTCTCAGCCAGCCAGAACCAGAGGCACACGTGTGCATGTCCTGCTTGCACAGGGGCTTCTTGGGACATAAACCCGGACTTTTTCATGTGGTCTCAGCATTGCATAGTATTGCACTACCACTGTGGCTGTCTGGTCTAAAAGAATTATTATAACTATGCTGTAGTATCCTGTTGAAAAGCTAGACAACATAAAAGATTGGAAAGGTGATTTCAACAGAGAAATGGAAGCTATAGAAAAGAATCGAGTGGAAATGCTAGAAATAACACATCAACAGAAATAAAGAATGTGCCTGACAAGTTTATGCACAAACTTGAGTTTTCCAAGAAAATAGTAACTTAAAATAGATCAATAAAAATTACTCAGTGAAAGACAAAGATAAAAAAGGTAGAAACAATATATATATTTATACATATACATATATATATATTTGAAATGAAGGTGATATAAGACTTTTTTTCTTTTCTTTTTTTTTTTTTTTTTTTTGGAGAAGTTTTTCACTATAGGGCATGTGTGCTCACCAGACAGACAGAGAGAGACAGAGAGACAGAAAGTGAGAAATCACCCCCCAGCGGGGATGGCCACACCACAATCCCTTCTTCTCCATTCTCCTCTCAGGATCTTGGCTGCTGTTTTCTTCCAGTCATCCTTCCATAAAATGTTAGTTATGTCTTAAGGAGCCTCCTGTGCTTTCTATCAACTGAGACCTGCTGCAGTACACACATATGCTTTGTAAATTCAACTTCAGCTGAAGTGTTGCACAAGGGGGGCAGATCTATAGTCAGCACGAAGTTGTACGAAGGAGTGAAGTATAGGGGGCAGATCTATAGTCAGCACGAAGTTGTATGAAGGAGTGAAGTATGTCATTGTCCAGATTAGTGAGTTGTTCTCCCAAGCAGACTTGCTTTAAATTATTTGGGACAACTACCAGAAGATTGCAAAGTGCATGCAAAGTATCAAAAAGATGTAATACAATTGGAATAATCGTATACTGAATTAAAACATTATTTTCATCGTCTGGTTTAAAAATCTGTTTTCTTTTGTTCTGTAGCCAAGATATGCTTCATCTGTTCGATCATACAATTTAATGTCCTGTCAATGTCAGTACCCAATTTCATTTCCATTTGTTTAATTATTTCTTTTTCTTTCAGAAGGCATTCTGATAACTTAGGAGAAGGGCTTATTGGTGGCATAAAGTGATCATTAAACTACCTATCAAAAACATGAAAAATAGTATAAAAAATAGAGATTTGCATTCCTAGAATCTGAAAAAGAAATTCCAGCAAGTCCTGTTCCAAAGCATAATCAATATGCTCAATACATAAAAATTCCACAAGATTGGTAAAAATTCTAAAGCCATCCCTTGGTAAATCAGAAGGATCAGAGAATCCATGACATCTTTCAAAGGCCTGTTTGGTTTCTTATAAAAGATTAACCACCACTTTTTGGAATAGAAGTTTCCCCATGGGTATTAAACTTGGCCCCAGTGGTAAGCTGGTACTCTGTCTAATTCTCTCTTTCAAATCTTGAGTGCCTCCTGGGTAGGGGCTGTAAAGCCATCCCTTGGTAAATCAGAAGGATCAGAGAATCCATGACATCTTTCAAAGGCCTGTTTGGTTTCTTATAAAAGATTAACCACCACTTTTTGGAATAGAAGTTTCCCCATGGGTATTAAACTTGGCCCCAGTGGTAAGCTGGTACTCTGTCTAATTCTCTCTTTCAAATCTTGAGTGCCTCCTGGGTAGGGGCTGGGGAGGAAGGGAAGAGTATAGAGAAGGATAGCAAGAGAACAAATAGAGAGGCATGACATTTGTGGGAGAAATGGTTTATTATCTATTGATAACATGTATAGTATTCTCAACTGGACTAGTCTGAGAAGTATTTTGTGTTGGATAAATTCTTTATACAAGCCAAACAACATATAGTGTGTGGCGGGCACTGCATACGGAAACCATCTTGAGCTATCCACCATCTTGAGCTATCCGCCATCTTGGAAACCATTAGGCTTCACTTCCTCACTGAGCAAACCATCTCTCAGAAATCATGTGACCAACTGTTCTCCTGGAAGCGGTTGGGTTTCTAGGCAATGGGAGAGATCCACCCACACTAATGATGGGTTCATGCTGTTCTATCTCATTTGCATTTCGGGCAACCAATTGGTGCCCACCAGCTATATATAACTCGCAATTTTTCCTCAATAAAAGAAAGAAGAAGACTTGATCAGCACCTCGTATTGTCTCCACTCTGTGTGTGTGTGTGCGTGTGTTTGTCCCATCTCTCAGTCCCTCCCACAGGGAACCTGTTCGACTGTCCCCCGGGTCAGGACAATAGTGATTGAATGTTTAACAAAATAATGAGAATAAGCAATAATAATAATCTGAAAAAAGTGATGAAAAGCTATTTGATGATGATGTGGACAGTAATGTCTTTGTCTTGACTAATATGCATGGTAATCGTGCTGGAAAAAGAAATGTAATACACTGTAAAGATGTATGTGATTCAATATAATATAAAAATATAAAATATAATATTAAAAAGATTATAATAATAAAATTCCATTTAAAAATGAAAATAAGTACAAAAATAAAGTTAAATAAAATAATTCTTTTTTTTTTTTTGAGAGGTTTTCACTATAGGGCGCGTGCGCTCGCCAGACAGACAGAGACATAGAGACAGAAAGTGAGAAATCACCCCCCCAGGGGGGATGGTCACGGCGCAATCCCTTCTCCTCCATTCTCCTCTCGGGATCTTGGGCATGCACGCACATGTGCCTGGCATGAGTTTTAAGCCACCGGGTCCGGGACGCAAACCACGGTCGACTACGTGGGAGTCCAGCGACATAGCCATTACGCTAACTGCTGGTTCTCAATAAAATAATTCTTAAAAAAAAATAATCTTTTTTAATCGTAACACTGTAGGATCATAGCATTTCTGCTTTTCAAATATCCAGTCTCCACACAATATAATTCTCCAAATAGGAAATGAAAATGGATTTGACAAGCTTAGGCAAGAAAGTCTATCAGTACTTAAGTAAAACTCCATCAACTGCTGGAAAATTGGTGGTTCCTGTATTAAGGTCACAGAGATTTTTGAGATATTGCTCTGCATTGGACTTCCTACTGGTCTTTCACAAAACTCTGTAGTTTTTCAAAAACATTTTGAATAAATTTAGCCAGTACTGTTTCTGGATTACTAAATCTATCTCCAATTTGTTTGTTTACACATTGCCACATCTTCAAATACATAATTTCTCAATAAGCACCCTCCTGGCACTGCTTTATATAAACATCAACACAATTGAAATAACTCTTAAAATGAAGTTAAAACAGTGGCTACTTCTCTCATTCTGGAAATTTCACCTCTTCTTTGAGCACTGGTAAACTCCTGAATCAGTTGGCCTTCTAAATTATTGTATTTACTTGCAATTTTGGATTTTACTTCTGAAAAATCTATCAAAAGCTAAAGTATTTCATCAGTTTTTGAGCTTCTACTGCCCCGTTATCTAGGTGTGTTTACCCCCTCCAATTGGTCCCCAATGTGACAGACTTTGGTTGCTACATAGCTAATGTGTTCATCTAGTTCTGACAGCAATCAGATTGCTTTTCTGGAGCTCTTGCGCCTTCTTGGCAAATTCCTTGGCTTCTTTCTGACACTGTTGCTTTACTTTCTCTACTTTCTAATTTCTCTACTTTCCTTTGAATCCTTTCTTCCCTTATCTGGAATTCTCGAATATGATTTACAAATTCTTCTAATAATCTTTTTGGATCAAAAGCTTCAGGTCCACCTCTAGAGCCTCCTCCTGGGAATCTGCATAGAAGACATTCAATGTACTCATCCACTCAGAAAGGCTCACCAACTCTGGACCACGGTGAGCTCCACAACTCCCTAGGAGTCCAGGCAGAGCTGGAAAGCGGTCAAGAAGCAAAGCCACAGACGTCTGTCAGCTGCCTTCCCGTGACTCCCATGCCACTCCCATTGTCACCAACTCCTACCAAGGTGCAAAGAATTTAAGTAATTGTAATTTCTGGATCATGACTTATTCTTATCATTGGCCCAGGCAGTTTTTTGTTTCATTTTGGTTTGGTTTTAGTAATATTAAAAGCACTGGTTGGCTAACCGCCCAGCATATATATGAGAACTTGACAATAACTTCACAATATATCTATTTGGGGGGCTGGCAGGTGGTGAGGTGGTTAAAGGCGCTGGATTCCCACGTGGCTGACCACGGTTCAAGTCTCAGACCTGGCAGCTTGTTTTCCCATTTTCCCTTTCTCTCCCTCTCTGTCTCTGACTAGTCAAATTAAAAAATAATAATAACAAATGAAATTAAATAAATAAATAA
>NW_006203408.1:20623-24301 GCF_000334495.1 Tupaia belangeri chinensis | reverse complement strand
ATTTGGACAAGTTTACTAATTGAGTTTTTAAGATTAAATCCTTTCTTTCTTAAATTTTATTTTATAATTTCATATTTACATTTAATTGTTGTATGTCTTTACACCATACAGTATAGTTTTTTCAAAGCATGTGTACAGTGCATGATAATCAAACCAAAGATATTACCCTATATACTATTTTCAACCAAGAGCCTTGCATTCTTACTTCTGTTTAATGCTTTTTGTCCTGAGCTCCTCCCACCAATCCTTCACCATCCTCCCCTCCACTGATAAGACTCTGGTATTTACATTGACTTCATTACTTCTATGTCCCTGAATCTTTCAATATCTGCCATAGAGTGCAGACATTCAGTATTGGCGAGACAGACATACAGTGCTGTCTTTCATAGTCTGGCTTATCTCACTTAGTATTAAGTCTTTTATATTCCTCCACTTTGCATTGAATAACAGAATCTTGCTGTTCTTTAAAGCTGAGTATATTCCATTGTGAATATGTGCCACATTTTTCTAATCCAGGGGCTAGCTGTTGGACACTTCGGTTGATTCAACGTCTTAGCTATTTTGAATAATGCTGCAATAAACATGGCTGTGCAAGCATTTTTCTCGAAGAGTAATTTCTTGTCCTTTCGGTAAATACCCAGGAGTGGGATTTCTCACTCATATTCTACTGGTAAATTTTTGATGAATCTCCATACTGTCATAAGGGAAACACAAATCAAAACCACAGTGAAATATCACTTTACCCCAGTCAGAATAGCTATGATCAATAAAACAAAGAACAAGTCCTGGTGAGGCTGTGATGAAAAGGGAACCTTCCTGCACTGTTGGTGGGAATGTAAATTAGTATAGCCACTGTGGAGCTATATCCTTTATCTTGCCTGCTTGACCTATAAAAAAAAAACTGAGAAATACATTAGAATATCCTACTACAATGATCATTTTATTATGTGTATATTATATTAATTTTTATTCACATATATGAGATTATTAGGCACATATGTATGTGTAATTATTATAATTGTCTTGATAAGGCAAGTGTATACTATTATCTAATGAATTTTTCTGTTCTTACAGTACTTTTATTTCTCTTAAAATTTATTTTTTAGGAACCAGTAGATGGCATAATGGTTATGTTGCTAGAGTCTCACATGGCTGACCTCAGTTCAAGTCCTGGAACCAGTGGCTTGAAATACATCAGGTGTGTGTGCATGCATGCCCAAAATCCCAAGTAGAGAACAGAGGAGAAAGGATTGGGGTGTAGCCATCTCCACTGGGGGCAGGGATTTCTTGCTTTCTGTCTCTCTGTCTCTCTCTGTCTCTCTAGCAAGCTCACATGCCCTATAGCAAAAATCTCTAAAAAAATTATTTTTTATTAATATATCTGCATAATTCTTGCTCAGTTAGTATTTGCATGATATATCCTTTCCATCTTTTACTCTTAGTCTCTGAAATGTCCTTTATATCTTCTAAATAGTATTTTTAGAATTTACTACCTAAATTTGTATTTTTGTGCTCTGTCAATCTCTGTCTTCTAATCACAGAGTTTAGTTCATTTATATTTATCAGGAATAATGAGGTGGATGGACATTTTTATACCACCTCATACTTTACGTTTCAGCCTCTCTCATTATTTCTGTGACATTTGTTTCATTGTTAGCCCATTTCTGGACCCACCCTAGCATGTATAGCAGGCCTCAGACTATTGCCTGGCCAGCGGCACTGTTTGGGCCTCTACCCTGAGGTTATTTATTTCTAGCATCCCTATGAGCTCTTTTTAAATTAAGTAATCTGTTGAAAACTATATCAGTGCTCTAAGCTCTACTTTTCTCTCTTTTTATGATCTTACCTCCAAAGAGTCTGAACAGATGTCCTTCATAAAGTAACAGCAATAGTTAATTAGAAGAATTAATTTGTGGGTGAATCATGTCTAAATTTACTCTGAGAGCTTCAGAGAAAACATCTTTAGTAGAGCAAGAAAGCATTA
The DNA here is from genome assembly GCF_000334495.1 of Tupaia belangeri chinensis. Classification (NCBI taxonomy): domain Eukaryota; kingdom Metazoa; phylum Chordata; class Mammalia; order Scandentia; family Tupaiidae; genus Tupaia; species Tupaia belangeri. The sequence continues at coordinate 22,317 of NW_006203408.1, read as the reverse complement.
TTTTCTCAGATTCAATGAATATCTCTAACTAGTAGCCAAGGTCCCCACACATGAAGAAAAGTGAACTAGGTTACAACAGAAAGGGCTTACATACACTTAGATCTTATGGGAGGAAAGGCATCGGCGAAGGTTACTAGACAAGTTTTGTGGTTGAAGAGACAGGATGATGATGAAGAGCCTTGCGGAAGCTGTGGTTAGAAGAAGCTATTAATATCACTGAATACATTTTTCCCCAACCAATGAGGAGCACAGAGGGAGGCAGTGTCACTTGTCTCAGGCAGTCCAAGTTCCTGAGAAACACAAATAAAATAGACAGTAGAAGGAGGGGTGAGAAAGGTAGCAAAAAGGTGGGGTAAATTCCATTTATAACAGTGACATAAAGATAAAATTTTAAGGAATAACTGTCTCAGAGAAATGAAGATACTGCATTTTAAATTTTTAAAATATTTACCATGGAGCTAAATTCACGCATAATCAAAGAGACATGCCATATTTATACGTGGGAATATAATTTTGGACTTAACACGTTTTCAAAGCTTATATGAGGATAAAAATACTAACAGTAGATTAGACAAAAATGTTCTACATAATGGTTGGTTCCGTTTACCCCTCTGGACCAGACTTCCTGTGTGGCTTCACCACGTGCTAATGATTTCACATCACACAAGTTATTAACCCACCTGTACCAGTTTTTCATCCGTAAATGTGAATCATAATTATTACCACACCTCCTCAAAGGATAGTTGCAAGAATATGGAAAGCCAATAATTGCAAACTAATAGGAAGATACTCTCTTTTTTTTTTTTGGAGAGGTTTTTGCTATAGGGCGCGTGCGCTCACCAGACAGACAGAGAGAGACAGAGAGACAGAAAATGAGAGATCATCCCCCAGGGGGGATGTCCACGCCGCAATCCCTTCTCCTCCATTCTCTCCTCGGGATCTTGGGCACACACGCACACGCGCCCTGCATGAGTTTTAAGCCACCAGGTCCGGGACGCGAACCGCGGTCGACTACGTGGGAGTCCAGCGACATAGCCATTATGCTAACTGCTGGTTCCCTAGGAAGGTGCTCTTGATAATAAAATGAAGTAATATAATAGACTATTATATTATCACTGCTGGAGACCAACCTGATCATATGTCTGCAATTCCTTACAGACCTAATTGAAAAGGAAACCCATGGTTTGAAAAGCATATTACAAAAAAAAAAAAGGAAAAGAAAAGCATATTACAGAAAGAAGCCAAACTTCTTTTTTTTTAGCAATCATTTGCTCTGAGTTCTACCATTCCCTTAGACTTCTTGAGAAAATGAATTAGCGCTTAGACAACTTGGAAAGCGTCTGTCATTCGGGCACATTTCCCTCTGCCCACAGCCTTGTCTCCTTCTTACTCACTAGTAGGTACACCACAAAACCTTTGGGTTGACCAAGAAGTTGTGAGAGTCAGTGAGTCTGCAATGGATCTACAGTCATTGTTGATCTTTCCTGACTAGAGTCAGGAACAGGGAGGAAGCTGGGTTATAAGTAATGACTGTTGAATGGGCTCCATCACAAGAGACCTGCCTCTGGGATTTCCCAACAGGGAAAAACATTAAAATGATGACATTTATGTTGACTTTTTTCTTTCCCCAGTACCTACTAGTACTAAGCCACCCTGGTTTAAAATCCATAACCTGGAATGGAAGAGAAGAGATT
>NW_006203408.1:15217-20556 GCF_000334495.1 Tupaia belangeri chinensis | reverse complement strand
ACTTTCTGTCTCTGTCTCTGTCTGTCTTTCTGGCTAGCACACGCGCCCTATAGCAAAAACCACAAAAATAGGAGTAAAATCCATAACCTGGTGGTGACTTTGAGGACTGATGGAGACTGATCTGTCTACCCCAGTCCCCAATCCTAATCCTATTACTAATCCCTTTGTCTCTTTGAGATCAGGGCAATGTTGTAGAGGGAAGGGCAGGGCACCCTGGAAAATATGTACATGTACAAAGAAGCTTCCTACAACTGCTCTCCTTCCCCAAAACTCTGACACTTAAGTCTAAAATGCAACTCTAACATTCAAATAAGGCATTGATAAAGAGACTTTGCAGAAGCTGTTTTCCAGTACGTAATGGTTTCCTCTCCAGCCAATGAGGAGTATATGTGAGGCAGCGTCACTTGTCTCTGGCAGACCAAGTCACTGAGAAGGCAACCAAAGTATAGGGCTTTACTAAGGGGCAAGTGCAGCACTTTTAAACGTATCGAGAAATGTGTAGAAAAATTAGGAAATTAAAAACATTTATGAGACTATATGGCAAAAGGGTTCATGGATATTGGTAGCGTATTACATGATTTAAAATAATCAAAATCCATTGATCTTTTAAGATGACAATTTTTTTGGTTTTTACTTGTAAATGTTTTTCATATTTATTGACAGTATGTAATTTATCATTTTTTCTTATCTAGTTTTTCATTTCTAATTTTATTCATTAATTTTTTATTTATTAATTTTAATTATAATTTATACATGTAATTGCTATAGTTCATTTAAATTGTAAAGAGACTTTACTCAGTATGATCTACACCTCAGTCCAGCCCAGTTGAGACAATATTAATCTAAAGGGACTATCAGGCCAGCAGGTCACAGTGTGGTGGTTAAGACACCAGACTACCATGTGGTTGACCACAGTTTGAGTCCCAGACCCTGCAACTTGGAACTCATGCCGAGCACGTATGTGTGCATGCCCAAAATCCTGAGAAGAGAATGAAGGAAAAGGAATTGTGGTATGGCCATCCCCCTGCAAGGGGTGATTTCTCACTCTGTCTCTCCGCCTCTATCTCTTCGGTGAACATATGCACTCTGTAGAAAAATCTCTAAAAAATAAATAATGAAGGACTATCAACAAGAGTATATAGATAAAGGATTGGCCTGAGAAATAGTTCATGATGGGTAAAGTCTTTTTACAAACAAAATGAGAAATAATGATTGTTTAAAAAAATAATTGGAATAATAATAATAATAATGATTGGGAAAAACAATGAAAGGATATTGAATGATGAAGTGGGGAGATTAATGTCTCTGTACTGACTGACATGCATGGCATTCCCTTTTGAAAAAGCAATGCAATACACTGTAAAGTTATATGTAATCCAATGTAATATAAAGAAGATTATGATGATAATAAAAAATTTAAAAAGAGTATACAGATAAGAATAGCCAAGGTTTTTTTTTCTGTCACTACATTTATCTTTTCATTTTATAACTAGTTTCATATTATACTTTGCTTTATTTCCTCATTTTTTTCATCAGAATTTGTCTGGTTATGTGGAATCAATTGTTACATAAATACTTCTAAAGTTTCTGTAGTTTAAGAATATAACAACTATTTTCTAGCAACATCATCAGGTAACAATAGAAGCAGAGTCATTTAAACACAATGTAATGGTGTAGCCCATACTCCTGACCTCTGTAATAGACACAGAATCTTTGTCTTCCTCTACAGATGGGAAACATCATGTGCTTTCAGAAGATTAAACCACTAAGAAGACTCACAAGAAAATGTATTTGCAGAAAACTTTCTGCTCACAACAGTAATAGAAAAGTAAAATACCCTACTTTTTTTTTTAGAAATCTTTGCTATGGGCACATGCACTGGCCAGAGAGACAGAAAGCGAGTAACCATCCCCCAGAGGGGTGGCCATGCCACAATCCTGTCTCCTCCATTCTCCTCTTGGGATTTCAGGCGTACTAGAACATGAGCCCAGTGTGAGTTTCAAGCCCTGGGGCTGGGGCTTGAACTGAGGTTGACCACATGGGAGTCCAGTGATGCAACCAATTACACCATCTGCTAGTCCATACCATACATTTTTTAATGGTCACATTTTGAATGGTTGTATAAATATCTACATAATAGCCATCTTTTTTTTTTTTTTTTTTTTTTTTTTTTGTCTCTTAGACCTCAAGACCTAAAATGTTCACTAATCTGGCCCCTGACAGAAAAAGTTTACTAATTCCCATTCTAGAGAGTCAGTTACATTATTTGTGAATAAGGACAGGTTTATGGGTTGTTTTGGTTTGGTTTTTTTTGTCCTTTAAAATTGGAATGACTCATTTTACTTTCTTGCTTTTTACACTTAGTAGAACTTTCAGTTTATATTTGGCTTGAAGTGGTGAGAGCAGATGATCTTGCCCTCATTCCAGTGTTAAAGGGAAAATACTCATTCTTTCACTACAAAGTTTGATGTTTAGGGTAGGTTTTTCTTAAACACCGTTTGCCAGATTGAGAAAAGTTTCTTCTGATGCTAGCTCTTTTAGAATTCCTATCATGAATAAGTATTGGATCTTGTCAAGTTTACTTTTTACAGTAATGGAGCTGACTTTTTAAATTTTGTCTGGTCATTTTGTGAATTGCATTGATTAATCTTTTGAAAGCTAAATCAGCCTTGTATTCCTAGTGTACACTCTACTTGATTATTCCTTTTTATATATTGTATTTGATTTGCTAAAATTTTGTCAAGAGTTTTTATATCTGTTTATGAGGAATTTTGGTCTGTCGTTTTCTTGTAATGCCTTTAATTTGCACATAGGTCAATGATGACATCATAATGAGGTAGGGTGTATTCTTTCCTCTTTTATTTGCTGGAACAATTTCTATAATAGTGTTACGTCTTTCCTTAAATGCTTGTCAGATTTTGCCAGTGAAAATTTTGGCCTCGAGTTTATTTTCTTGGAAAGTAGTTAGCTACAAATGCATTTTTTAAATTAGATATAGACCATTTAAGATTGTTCTATTTTCTTGAATAACCTTCGGTAGCTTGTATTTTTTAGAGATTTGCTCATTTTTATCAAAGTGGTTCAATCTTTAGGTATAAAGGGTCTTTTTTTTTTTTTTTTTTGAGAGATTTTTGCTATAGGGCACGTGAGCTTGCCAGACAGAGAGGGACAGAGAGACAGAAAGCGAGAAATCACCCCCCAGGGGGGATGGTCACGCCGCAATCCCTTCTCCTCCATTCTCCTCTCAGGATCTTGGGCACGCATGCGCACTCGCCCGGCATGAGTTTAAGCCACCGGGTCTGGGACTCGAGCCGCGGTCAACTGTACAGGAGTCAGCAACATAGCCATTATGCCAACTTCTAGTCCCAGGAATAAAGTTTTCCTTATTTTTTTATACTTTCTGCTCAGTCAATAGCAAATTTCTCTTTTCTTATTCTTGCTACTAATAAATTGTTTTTTTCTCTTCCTGGTCAGTCTCAATGGAGATTTATCAATTTTGGCGATCTTCCCAAAGAATTATATTTTTATTTCATTGTTATTCTCTATTATTTTACTGGTTCAATGCCATGAATTTTTACTCTGATCATTATTAGTTCCTTTTGGCTTAATTTGGGCTCAAGTTGCTATTCCATTTTCTAGTTTCTTAAGGTAGAATCTGAGTTCATTCATTTGATACCTTTCTTGAGTCTGCTATGAGCACTTATTACTTTAACTGTCCACTGAAACATTGCTTTAGATGCACTGCATAAACTGGGATATATTTATTTTGTTCATCTGAAAATACTTTCTAAATCTGATTTCTCCTCTAACTCATGTTTTACTTAAAAGAAATGTTTTTTTTTTTATTTTAAAATACTTGGCAATATATTTTTTATTTAATTTCTAACTTAATTTCATTTTGGCTGGTGAATAAATTTTGTACAAATTAAATCCTTATAGATCATTGATTTTAAGATGCAGAAACATTTGACATAATGCAGAGTTCATTATAGTATTTATATATTTATATACACAAAAAGGTATATATATATACACACACACACATATAATCTCAATCAAAACTCTAGACTTTTACTTAATGGAGTAAAAATAGAGGCTTTCCTGCTAAATTATATTATTAAATATTTAAACTGTGAATCTACACTTTTAATTTATTTTTTCAGAAAGTGGTAACTTCTTTTAATTAGGAAACATGGTCTCTTTCCTGCAGGTAATTTTTTCTATTACAGTCTTTAGTACTGCTTTATTTATATTCTTTGTTTTCTCACCTCTTAAGCAGCATCAGTTACCATCTTTGACCTCACATCAACACCTTTCCTCTCAGCATTTTCTCTTTGTCCTTCTCATTTGATTTCTGACACAACTTAAGATAAGTTCAGGAGCCAGCAGGTGGCATAGAGGTTAAGGGGCTGGGGTCCCACATGGCCGACCACGGTTCATGTTCCAGACCTAGCGGCTTGAAAATCATGCCAGGCACATGTGCACGTGTGCCCAAAATCCAGAGAGGAGAAGGGAGGAGAAGAGACTGCAGTGTGCCATCCTGTGCCAAAAAAGACTTGGAAGAGCATCACACCACCTGACTTCAAAATATACTATAAAGTCACCATAACCAAAGCTTTACAGTACTGATGTAAAAGCACACCATACGCAACTACGTATCTCTGACATCCTACTTTCAAGATTACTATATTACTGTGTCTAGTTCCTCTGCAGGTAACGACTATTAAATACAATACTCTATTATGGTATCAGTTATATACAAGACCTCTTGAATTTTATCTTTGTAGATAAAGATATTGGTAACCTGAGTCTTTCTCATTTCCTTCTTTTATACCCATCTTGTGGTATTTATGATTTATCTTTAATACTTCTGAAGTTGATAGTATTTATGGTTTTTAACCACACATATCTTTCCATTGTTTTCCCACAATTTCAATATGAATTAGAATTTTTAAAATATTTTTATTCATAAAACATATATGTTTGCTACTGAGTAAATAAGTTACCTTTCTTGAATATCTTTTTTACTTTTTATGGACATTCTAATTGCAGTTTCTTTTCTCCAATATATAGTTCATTTTTAATTACATCTTTAGAAACAGGTGTCTCAAGAAAACTATAAAACGTATGAAGTTATGTTTATCATCTATATCCCCTTTCTGGAGCTCTTAGTTCTCTAGTGTCAATCATGATTATCTTGTCAATTTTTCTTAAGATTTTTTGCTATAGGGTGCACGTGATCAATAGACAGCAAGAAAGCAAGAAATCACTCTGCAGGGTGGATGGCCATGCTGCAATCCCTTCTCCTCCATTCTCCTCTCAGGATTTTGGGCATGCAC
>NW_006203408.1:10532-15058 GCF_000334495.1 Tupaia belangeri chinensis | reverse complement strand
TCATGGTGACACAGCACTAACACCAGGCTGTGCGATGTTGAAGCCCCATAGGGAGATCCCAGGTTCACATCCTGAGGTCTCCCTGCATGTGTTGGACACGTGTGCGTACCCCTGATCTCGGGGTGAATCAAAACACAGACAGCCTGCTGAGGCTTGCACACTTTCTCTCACTTTCTCTCTCTCTCTCTCTCGATCATAGCTAAATTTTCAAAAAAGAACACAGTAAGTGGTGACAGAGGTTAATAAAAGCTCAGTGTAAAAAAATATAGTGATTTTGCACTAGAGTGAGGGCAATGAAAAAAATTAAGCATGTGATTTTATGTTAGCAATCTTTTACCTGTTAGAACAGGTAAAAGACTAAGCTGCTCAGTCAACGGGCAAAAGCAGGCTTTAAGTCCTCCTCCAGTTCACGCTTCTCTGCTTGTCAAACACCCAAAACCACATCTGAGGTTGCATTATGTTTTGAACACATGGAAGGAAGAGTCAGGGAAATAAGAGCTGGCTGGGTTTCCACCCAGTGGGAATGCTGACTTGTCCCAGTGCAGACCTGGGCTGGGAAAGCAGCCATTTGCCTTGAATATCTGAAGTCCAGTGTCTCCACCTGCTGGTGTGTGCTACCCAACTAATATTCCTGTAACCGTGAATACCCTAGGATAGTAAGGACATTGAAATTCTTCCAATAGACTCAATGTGCTTTAGCATCGTTTTATGTTGAAAGGGAAGCAAAGTATAAACCCAAAGTGTTTGAGGGGGGGGGGGCAATCCTTCTGCCTCTTGCTCCTCAGGGCTTCTCCTCAGGTCTTCTCTCCCTCTGGTCTCTCCTCTGTCTCCCTGCCTTTCCTGCCAACACCATTTTCCCCCAGGTGTTGTTAGCCTGCTTTCTGTCCCTCCATTTTCTGATTTTTAATACCTCACTAAGAAATCGGTTTCCTGTCTGGTTCTAGACCTTTCATGTATAAACTATTGTTTCTTTCAGGGCATTTTCTATTATTGTTTTTCTCTTGTTTGTGGCTTTTGAGTTTTTTTTAACTGCCAGAGAGCTTGTGCACTCACTAGAGACAGAGAGAGGGGAAGAATAAGAAAGAAAGTGCCCCAAAAGGGACATGACATGCCACAGTCCCTTTTCCTCCATTTCTCCCACCTGTCAAGGTCCTGAGCATTCATACATGAGTGTCCAGCGTGTCTTTCAAGCTGCTGTGGCGAGGATTCAAAGAGCAGTCAGCCATGAGATCTGGCTCCAAATGCACAGCTTTAACCACTATGCTGTGGGGCCAACTCTTCTATTTCTGATTTTGAAGTCAAAATTTGTCATCACTGCAGCTATGAAATTGTTTGTATATTTTCATCATCCCTGCTTGATACCTTTCAATTGCATGAACCCTATGTATCTAAAGACTAAAGTCTTCTCTTAGATTGGAAGAAGGGCTTTAACTATTTCTTTTACCATATTCTTCGTTCTTTCCAGTCTCTCTTTTATGACATCTATTGGAGCAGCGATTAGAATTTGCCACATGGTACTTCCTCAATATATTTCTTCAATGGTCTGTATCCCAAGATGGCTAGAACAAGAGTCCAGTCTTTCTTTTTACTCTCTCTCTCCCTTCCTATTTATGCTTTGACACTCTAGGGCCATTACCTGAACATCGGGATTGATAACTCCTTAGTACCATGATGGGATAAGTCTTTTAGGAATCTTAGGATAGGGAGAAGGTATTTTGCACATGGAGGAGGGACGTGATTTATACGGGTCAGAGTGTGTACATACTCTAAGGGGACCTCCAATGAGTTACACTCTATCTAATACACTGCCTTTGGGTGTGGTGGGACCTGTGACTTGCCTTTAACCACGTGGTATGACAAAGGTGATGGGATATCACTTCCTTGGTAAGGTTATATTATGTGACAAATGTGATGAGACGTCACTCCATGGTTACATTTTGACAGCTGCAAATTCTTTATCGTGTGCTGTAGAGGTTCTCTTGCTGGCTTTGAAGTAAACTCCATGTCATCGCAGAGCCTGTGAGAGGGTCACACGGCATCTAGAAGCTGAGAGTAACCCCTGGTAGACAGTCAACAGGAAAACAAGTACCCCAACCATAAGTAGGTGAGCTTGCCAGGGATCTGAATGAGCTTAGAAGAGGGTTATTTCTTGGGTCAGCAAGTGGCATGGAGTTAAGGAGGCTGGATCCCACAAGGTCAACTGCCCCACTAGATTCCCAGACCCCGGGGCTTGAAAAATACACTGGGTTCATGTGCATGCATGCCCAAAATTCCAAGGGGAAAATGAAAGAGAAAAGATGGTGATACGGCCATCTCCCACTGGGGGTGATTTCTCACTTCCTCTCTCTGCCTGTCCCTCTCTCAGGCAAGCACATATAACCTACAGCAAAAACTTAAAAAGAAAAAGAATGAGAAAGAAGGGAAGGAAGGAAGGAAGGAAGGAAGGAAGGAAGGGAGGGAGGGAGGAAGGGAGGGAGGGAAGGAGGGAGGGAGTCTCTAAAGAAAGACCTACTGGAATTCTTCTACAGAACAGAAAAGGAAAGAAAAGAAAAGAAAAGAAAAGAAAAGAAAAGAAAAAGAGGAAAAGAAAGGAAAGGAAAGGAAAGGAAAGGAAAGGAAAGGAATGGAAAGGAAAGGAAAGGAAAGGAAAAAAAGGAAAAAGAAAACTAAGGGGTTATTTTCCAGTCAACCTTCAAGTCAGTGGTGCAGTCTGGTCTTGCCTTGGTTGCAGCCTGTCACACCCTGAGCAGAGGAGCCAGTGACGTTAAATCTCATTTTAAGTCTTCCTATTTTCTGTACATTTAATTTCTGGAATTTTTAATATCCAATTTGACTTTTTCTTTTTTTAAAGATTTTTGCCATCAGGTGTGTGTGCCCGCTGAAGACACAGAGAGAGACAGAGACAGCAAGTGAGAAATCACCCCCAGGGGGGATGGCCACACCGTGATCTTTTCTCTTCCAGTCTCCCCTCAGGATTTGGGCACACATACACATGTGCCAAGTGTGAGTTTTAAGCCACTGGGTCTATAACTCGAACCACAGTCATCTATGGGGGAGTCCAGCAACATAACTGTTGCACCATCTGCTGGTCCCTGGCTTTTTCTTCATTCACGAATGTTTGATTCGGTGTGGGGGTACTGTGACAGTTTTCTCCTGCTTCTCTGCTGTTGTTCTCGTTCCGGCTTTGTCTTAGAATACACGTTAACTGACAGGCTCTTCAATGGATCACGTCTACAGTTCTGTCTTCATTCCATAATGTCTATTTTCCTGGACCAGCTGGGACAGTGGTATGTATATTAAGGTGAGTATTTTTGTGGCTTCCTTAGATTTCTTAGTCAATATCACCATCTACTGTTAGTACAGTGAAATGGTTTTATTAATAATTGGAATCTTTGGAGGAAGAGACATTGGTAGGTCTTCTGATGTTATGACTCACTTTCATCTTTTTTTTTTTTTATGAATGAAGCAAAAATTTCATTTCCAGGCTCTTTAAAGATTATTACAAACACAAAGTATCTTTAAAATGTCCCAAATTAAGTCAAAGGCATATCCTCAAAGTAAAATACTTGTGACATAAAGAATTCTTTTAAATTCTAATATTGTCACATTATTTTGTTTTAGGCCATTTGCAATGTTTGGTAGGTCACATTTTAAACATTTTTAAAGACATGCAATAATGTAGTACTTCTTTTTAAAGTACAAGAACAACTACAAAGTAAAGGAACTTAAGATGACAATAATCAAATCTGTTTCATATATAGGATGGGGAAATTCAAAACATAAAAAATATCTTTCTAAACAAATTTGCTAAGGAACAGCTCTCATCTTCAGTGTTAAAAATAAAACAATCTTGGGAACCAGCAGTTGGCGTAATGGCTATGTCGCTGGACTCCCACATAGTCGACCACGGTTTGCATCCTGGACCGAGTGGCTTAAAACTCACGCCGGGCGTGTGTGCGTGCGTGCCCAAGATCCCGAGAGGAGAATGAAGGAGAAGGGATTGTGGCGTGGCCATCCTTCCGGGGGGGTGATTTCTCGCTTTCTGTCTCTCTGTCTCTCTCTGTCTGTCTGGTGAGCGCACGCGCCCTATAGCAAAAACCTCTCCAAAAGCAAAAGAAAAAAAAAAGAAAACAATCTTCTCATTTTGAAAAAACCAAGATGGCATTTGATTAGTAAAGCCTATTCTTACCCCCCGTTTTTATTTTCCCTTCTTTACTTAGAAAGTAAAAATTCATAAGAAAAGAACAAATTTTGTTATGCTATAAAAGTCTGTGTCTGGAACAAAAAATTACAAATAGTCCATTTGTTTTAACAAACAAAAATGTCTTCCTTCCCAAAATGTAAACATCCAGTAAATAAAACACACATGGTATTCCATGTATAGAAAAACATCAGCAATTCACTTATCAAAGAGGTGCACCCTGGTATATATATGGTAGTCAAGTATTTCTCCTAAATACAAAGCACTGAAGCAGGCCAGACTCCATCTTTTTTTTTTTTTTTGGGCAGATTTTTTTTTCTTTAGG
>NW_006203408.1:6726-10452 GCF_000334495.1 Tupaia belangeri chinensis | reverse complement strand
TCCCTTCTCTTCCATTCTCCTCTCGGGATCCTGGGCATGCATGCACACGCGCCCGGCGTGAGTTGTAAGCCACCGGGTCTGGTACGTGAACCATGGTCGACTACGTGGGAGTCCAGAGACATAGCCATTACGCTAACTGCTGGTTCCCGCGTGACTCCATTTTGAAGAAGTGATTTCATTTTAAAAATTGTGCCTCCTTCTCGTCCTCCTCACGAGTGCAGATCCGAAGAAGCCCCACTCCCAGGTGCCTTAAGAACCTTGACCAGAACTAGGGAAGCCATGAAAATTCCATTGTAATCAGAACTTACCTTCGAGACTAATTAACCTGCTTGCTTTGCTTCTGTAACTGGCTTTTTTGCTTTGAAGATGAAATCCCTCCCCCATGTCTCCTGACGCCCCTTCGCTTTGTTCCTTCGCCCTTGTAAAACACCTGTGCGTTTTTGGCCTCTATAAGCTCCTTCGCCCTTTCACTCGGGGCTACGGGGTTTTGTGAGACACGAATCCCCCGTATGCCGCCGGCTTAATCAATAAGCTCCAGTAAATTTGGCTATGTCTGGATGTCCTCTTATTTCTCGCTGAGTAGACTATAACATTTGGAGGCCACAGCAAGATCCGTACCCATCTAGTACATGGGTGAGGCATCCTAGAGAAAGAGGCCTCCCTTGGCCCAGCTGCTCCCCAGAGAGTGCTCCAGTGGAGGCAGCCCCTGGGAATTCCCAGAGCCCTGGAGCTCTACTCAGGATTGCTGACAGCTGACAAGAGACGCTGACTGCTCCTCCAAAAGTTTATGGAGTTTCTTTGTTGTAAGACCGCTGGAGGCATTTCTTTGGGTGTTCCTGTTCTGTCCTCTTTACTTCGGAGACGACCATAGAACCCAAACTGGTCAGTAAGGGGTTGACCAACGGGGGGGCCCCATGGAGTTTGACCTGAGACAAGGGCCCTGGAGCCCTTCTCTGCAGGTGGCTGGACTCAGGGCTGACTGGTCACGGTTATAGAACACTTAGGTTCCACTAGATGTGCTTGGAACCCCGGGGCAGGGTGCCCTTAGACAGTTTGAGGAGACTCGGGTTTGAGGCCCTAAACAGGAGTCTTAGGGATTCTATGAGTTTCTGCTGTTTTTACTGTCAATTTGCTTATTTCTTTTTGGAACCTCTTAGAGAATATCTCTTGGTTCCATCCCTCATCCCCTTCAGTGTAGGATATATAACAATGGATTATTGACCTCTCATACCCGGGAGTTCTCCGAGAATTTTACTCTGAAGAGGTTGAAATGTTTGCTTTCTTTCTTCTCTTCATTCTATGATTGGTGGGAGGGAATGTGATCGCCTCCTGTGTGCTTGGTGAGTGAATGACTGTAAGCCTGTGTTTGCGGTCCCACGGCGAAAAGCTACAGAATCTGACTGGGTCCGTCCTACGGTTCCGTGGAGTCCTCATACGGCTAAGGGTAAAATCAACGCTGGGGGCGCTGACCCTCCCTGCGCGTTTGATCCTACGGTGGGCTTATAACCGGTTACCAAAGCTAAGAGGCTCCCTAAGGGCCCCATAAGAGGCTCAGCTAGGCGGACTTCTGAATGATCTCCCAGGTCCAGGGGATTCCCAACCTTTCTTGATCCTATATTGCCATCTGGTGGGGAAAAAGCGAAAAGAGTGCTCAGGTCAATAGGAGGATGTGCTACTTTTGTTTGCCTTTGCTTGTCCTATAGTGCCATCTACTGGAAAAAGTGAAAAGAGCGCTCAGTTCATACATGTCTGTCCCACCTCTGTCCCAGGAGACTGGACCACACTTTCTTGAAAGGGTTACAGAAACGATTTATGGAGAAAAGACACTGCAGCTTCTACGTCACCTTTTAACACAACCCTCAGATTGTCTCTTCTGTGCCCAACATATCTGGGTAGATATCCCAATTGGATTCTTCACTGGGTTACAGAGAGAATTGATCCTAACTCATTTCCTTCACCTCCCAAGCTCCCCAACCACTGTTATTAAAAAGGGAATTATAAGGAGAAATTTGCTAGAGCACTAACTCATTTCCTCATAGTAACCTTACACTCAATAGGGAGTGTCAACCCATTTTGTGCATTTTCAGGCCTTTGTTGGAGTCCACCAGTGTGCTCTTGCTTCCGAGAATTTCCTGGAGATAGAGCCTTCTGGCACATTGCCCGCTCCCTGAAGCAGGCAGTTCCAAATACCCGAAGTCGGGAGTCCCTTCAGCATTTGAGCCTCGCTAGTCTTGCTATTCCAGTTCTGCAGGGGGAAGCTGGGAGATCACCGCTTTTGAGAACTGGAGATTCTTACGTATTCCAGTTCTGCAGGGGGAAGCTGGGAGATTTCCACTTTTGAGAACTGGCGACTCTTGCATTACCAGTATTACCATCAGTACCGCTCAGTGCCACCTTGTTGCAAGAAGGGCTATTATTGGAAACCAGAGTGTAGGTCTTTTACGGTTGACTCAGGCATAGATACCTAGATAAGTTTAAAAAAACATGGGAGGAAAAAATAGCTCTCTCAAAACTCCCCTGAGCTGTATGTTACATCACCTTGATGAGGCCTTCATGGAGAGTTGGGATTATGGCTACAAGCTCTCAAAACAGACTGTGAACCTTATGTGAAATTGATTGGCTCGCTTTTGGAGTGGGGTGGCCTGACACGGGGTCCTTTGATACAGAAAAGGTATAAGCCCTTTGGAAAGCTGTCACAGGTGCGACAGGAGGACCAGGCCATCCTGACCAATACCCGTATATTGACGATGGTTGACTTTAGTTCAAAGACCCCCATCCTGAATGAGAAGCACTGCCTTAAAAACTGGGAATGGTGTTCTTGTAATCGGCCCATTAGGAGGGCCTCAAAAAGAACAAAAACCTGCTGTCTCACACTCAGATCCAGAGGAGTCACACCTGCCTCCCCTTATAATCCACATAGACGGCAACTCGGGGGAAATGAGGAGGAGCTACAGGAGGCAGCCATCTCGGTCCCCTTCTCCCCACCCTACACCCGGAGTAGGTCTAGGGAGATGAGAAGGGACCAGGGTCCTGACTCCTTGGCGTCTCTGCCTCCTTGGTCTAAGGAGGAAAGGAGGGACTGAAGCCTTGATTCCTCAGAAGCCCTGTTACCCTTAAGGGAGGCACCTCCGACAGATGGAGACCCTGGAGGTCACCTGAGTCTTGTATACGCCCCCTTTTCTACCAATGACCTGTGTAATTGGAGGGCTCAGGACCCGCCCTTCTCTGAGAAGCCTCAGGCTCTCATGGACTTGCCGGAGTCGGTCTTCCACACACACCAGCCAACCTGGGATGATGGCCAGCAGCTGATAGCTACTCCTCACTGCTGAGGAGAGAGAAAGGATAAAGGGAGAAGCTAGAAAAGCTGCATTAAAGATGGGGAGGAACTTTAGAAGATGATCAAGATAGGCTAAGTAGACTTTTTCCAGCTACACGTCCTAATTGGAATCCAAACACTAATGATGGAGAGAGGCATTGCCACAGCTGGCAGTAATTTATTGACTGGAGTTAAAAGCGCAGCCTGAAAAACCACCGACTTGTCAAAGGGACTGGGAATAATGCAAGGCCCGCAGGAGTCCCCTCAGCCTTCTGAGAGTGCTTATGCGAGGTTTATCGAGAATATACCCCCATAGATCCCGATGCTCAAGAAAATCAAATGGCAATTAATGTAGTTTTTACGTCCCAATCTACTGCAGATATTAGAAGAAAGCTCCAGTGAATAGAGGG
>NW_006203408.1:3622-6634 GCF_000334495.1 Tupaia belangeri chinensis | reverse complement strand
ATCTGAGGGCATGAATAGGGAGAAGTCAACAAGAAAGAGAAAACTCACAAGAAGAGGCCCAAGCTTGCTAGAGACCAATGTAAGAACTGTGCAAAAAGAGGACACTGGGCTAAGGAGTGCCCCGAGAACACAGTAAACAGAGAAAAAGTTTTAAATTTAGAGGAAGATTGACAGGACCGGGGCTCATTCAAGATTAGCCCCCATGAGCCCATGGTTACAATGAAAGTTGGGGGCACTCCAGTTGACTTCCTGGTTGACACTGGTGCAGCTAATTCTGTTTTAACCAAACCCATGGGACTCCTTGAGAAAAAGACAACCACTATCCAGGGTGCTAAGGGGAAAATGATATCCTGCCCCTGGGCATCACAAAGGACAGTGGACTTAGGAAAGAGTACAGTGACTTATTCATCCCTAGTCGTGCCTGATTGCCCATGTCCCCTTATTGGCAGAGACCTCCTATGAAAACTAAAAGCCACCATATCCTTTCATGAGGGACAGGCCACCTTTTCAACCGATTGCCAAGGCCCAGAGATCCAGCCTTACCCTAAAATCCTGGTAACTTGCCCTCTCTCCAGGGAATACCTCTTGCAGGAAGAAAAGGAGCCAGGACAGGGAGAGAAAAGACTCCGATTTGGCAGAACTATAGTCCTGCTTTCCCCAGGTCTGAGCGGAAAGTAACCCCCCAGGACTAGCGAAACACTGCCCATCGGTGGTGGTGCAGTGTGGCAGGCACTGCATATGGTAGCCATCTTCAGCTATCCACCATCTTGGAAACCATTAGGCTTCGCTTCCTCACAAAGCAAACTGTTTCTCAGAAATCATGTGACCAACCATTCTCCCCGGAAATGGTTGGGTTTCCAGGCAACGGGAGAGATCCACCCACATCAATGATTGGTTCATGCTGTTCTATCTCATTTGCATTTTGGGCAACAAATTGGTGCCCACCAACTGTATATAACTCACCATTTCTCCTCAATAAATGGAAGAAAAAAGAAGAAGTCTTGATCAGCACCTCGTATCGTGTGTGCGTGTGTTTGTCCCATCTCTCACTCCCTCCCCCAGGGAACCTGTTCGACTGTCCCGCGGGTAGGGACAGTGCAGCTGCTTGCTATGGCCACCCCCAGGGCACCCCATACAAGTGAAACAATACCCAATGAGCCTGGAGGCCAGACGGGGTGTCACAGTACACATCCTCTGATTACGTCAGGAGGGAATTCTAGTCCCTGGCCAATCTTCCTGGAACACTCCTTTGCTCCCAGTGAAGAAGCCTGGGACAGAGGATTACAGACCAGTCCAGGACCAGAGGGAAGTAAACAAACAGGTAGAAACCATACATGCAACAATACCCATCTCTTATACCTTGTTGAGTCCTCTCTCCAACTACTATTTCTATACCGTATTGGACTTAGAAGATGCTTTTTCAACATTCCTTTAGCTCCTGTGAGTCAACCAATTTTTGCTTTTGAATGGACTGATCCTGAGGAGAGGTTTTCAGGGCAGCTGGGCTGGACAAGGTTGCCGCAGGGCTATAAAAATGCGCCTACCTTATTTGATGAGGCCCTAAGTACTGATTTGCAGGGGTTTCCTTAGCCCACCCTGAATGTAGCCTCCTCCGTGATGTTGATGATCTCCTCCCTCACAGGAGGAAGAAACCTGTAGAAAAAGCTACTGAGGATCTTTTAAGAGAACTACAGCGTCTGGGCTAATGTGTCTCTACCACAAAGGACCAATTATGTCCTCAGGCTGTCACCTACCTCGGGTACCGCCTACAGGGAGGGCAAAGAGCACTCTCCCAGGGCCTTGTTGAGGCAATCCTATGCATTCCTCCACCCAAGACTAAAAAGGAGGTATGTGAGTTTTGGGGGGTGATAGGGTATGGCCACCTGTGGATTGCAAGGTTTGCTGAAATAGCTAAGCCCCTCTACATGCTCACCGGGGGCTCCCGACCTTTGATCTGAACTGAACATGAACAAATGGTTTTCAAGGAGTTAAAACAAGCCCTGGTGTCAGCACCAGCACTGGCTCTCCCCGACATCACCAAACCTTTCCACCTCTTTATTGATGATTGAAGGGGAATAGCCAAAGAGTTCTAGTCCAAAATCTGGGACCTTGGAAAGGGCCAATATCCTATATGTCAAAGAGACTCGACCCGGTAGCGGCAAGATGGCCAGCTTGCCTCTGGGCAATAGCTGCTACCGCCCTGCTAGTAAAAGAGGCTGACAAATTGGGACCAGCAGTTAGTGTAATGGCTATGTCACTGGACTCCCACATAGTCGACTGCGGTTCGTGTCCTGGACCCAGTAGCTTAAAACCTTGACCAGAACTAGGGAAGCCATTAAAATTCCATTGTAATCAGAACTTACCCTCAAGACTAATTAACCGGCTTCCTTTGCTTCTGTAACTGGCTTTTTTGCTTTGAAGATAGAAATCCCTCCCCCCATCTCTCCTGAAGCCCCTTCACTTTGTTCCTTTGCCCTTGTAAACACCTGTGCGTTTTTGGCCTACATAAGCTCCTTTCTCCTTTCACTCGGGGCTACGGGGTTTTGTGAGACACGAGTCCCCCTTATGACACCGGCTTAATCAATAAACTCCAATAAATGTGGCCATGTCTGGATGTCCTCTAATTTCTCGCTGAGTAGACTATAACAGCACTTTGCCAAAAGAACCAGGATACTAGGGTTTAAAACTCTCCTCTTTCACCTAGTTTCTTTGAGTAAAAACTCTTCAATTTCTAAAAAAATTTTGCTAGAGGGCCAGGCCATGGGAAAGCTCTGACATATCTACAAGTCATTTGGTTAGAGAAAAGTGTTTTCTTGAGACATGGAGGCAGGCGCTCATCTGTTTGTGCTTGAAGGCATTCCTCAGCAAACTTCTCTAAAGTCTTCAGAGTAAAGCACAGGATCTGGGCTCCCGGAAGGGGTGGCTTCCAGCCGGAACACCGACCAGCAGCGCATCCTTGCAGGCATTCTGCATGCAGTACTGCTGAAGCTCTGCGGCGGGCCGAGAGCTGGG
>NW_006203408.1:0-3575 GCF_000334495.1 Tupaia belangeri chinensis | reverse complement strand
CGCTCATGGGGGCCCAGAAGACATGGCGGCGTCGCTGGGCTCCGAGGGCTCCCTGGCGGGCAGCCGGGCTGGGTGGGTGAAGGCCTCGACTCACTTTTATTTCTGAAAATAACTTAATTTTCCCTATTTGCTTTCTCTTTTCTCTTTCCTACCATGTTTCTTAGGTGAGCTTGGGCATTTCAGTCACCACCACACCCCCTACACTGACAGCTTTCCAAGATGGTCACCTCTGAGTCTTTCCACATTCCGGTGCCTTTTATTATAGATTCCACAGCAGCCAGTTTACCTGTGTACTACATCCAGGCTGGTTTTCGTAATTCCCCCACTCACGAGGGAAGGCTGTTTTTACAAGGATGAGATTTTTCCCCTGCCCATTGTAACTGTTTTGACGTGATAGATGTAATCCAGTCCACTCACTGGATTTGAAGGAGACTCCACTTCCCTCAGCCAAGGTCGTCCTGTTTACCGATGGGAGCAGCTTCATACACAATGGAACCAGGTACGCAGGGGCAGCTGTGGTCACTGGTGAGGTTACTGTGTGGGCACAGCCTTTAAATCAAGGGACGTCTGCTCAGTATAGCCCCAGCTAGGTGCTACTTTATAGGATGTGTAAAGTTAGACTTGAGTTTATGGAAATGTATATATCACCTGTGTTTGCTATGAAAATATTTAAATTAATTAAGGTCTTTAGTAGTTCAATAAAATGTGGGGGTAAAACAGTATAAAAAGCAAACATAGATACCAGAAACAATGTGGGAGGAGAGTGGGAGATGGCAGAGGGTAAGAGATAGGGAATCAAGGATGGGGGGTGGGGGAGAAAAGCAAAACATACAGCAAACAAGAAATGGAAGATTATTTGCTGACAATAACATGTTTGTTGATCTGCTTAATTGAGGCAATATACAGTGTACTCTGGATGGAAAATCTCATTTTGTATGCTGTAATGATGTACAGTGAATGAATGCAAATAAATAAATTGAAAAAAAAAAAAAGAAAGAAAGAAAGAAAGAAAATGCCTGATTGAAGACTGCTGATCCCAGAGGCCCTAGGAAGGGTAATAATAGACCAGCTACACCAGAAAACTCATCTGGGCAAGTCAAAACTCACAACTCTCCTCAGAAGTAGGTATTATATTTCAAATTTAAACACTGTGGTTGATAATATTACTTCCAGGTGCTCTGCTTGTGCTCAGGTAAATGCTAAACAAACAGGTAGAGGGACCATGAGTATTAGGAAGAATGAAGAAGTCCCAGGAGAACATTGGGAAGTAGATTTCACTGAGATAACACCCCCCTCTAAGGGATATAAGTACTTCCTGGTATTCATAGACACCTTTTCAGGATGGGTAGAAGCCTTCCCTACCAAGTCTGAGACAACTCTAGTAGTTACCAAAAGACTGCTTCAGGATTTGATCCCTAGATTCGGGTTACCTATGACAGTAGGGTCAGACAATGGGCCTGCTTTTATTGCAAGGGTCTCACACTCTATGGCAAAGACTTTAAAATTCAATTAGAAATTACCTTGTGCCTACGAGCCTCAGAGTTCTGGGCAGGTTGAGTGAATGAATCAGACCCTAAAAGAGACCCTGACCAAACTAACTAGAAACAGGCGAAGGCTGGGTACGGCTTCTCCCCTTAGCTCTCTTACGAGTTCAGTGTACCCCTCCTTATGAAGTTACATTTGGGAGGCCTCCACCTCTTCTTCCCTGGTTGTGTGAAGAAATGAAAGCTGAGATCCCTAACCTTACCCTACTTAGACTATTACAGGCTCTGGATTCTACCCAAAAGACAGTTCACTGCCGTGTCTGGGAAGCCCTGCCTATTCCCTCATCAGACACAGTCCACCCATATCAGCCAGGAGACTCAGTGTGGGTCAAGAATTATGTGACTCAGGGGCTGGCCCCCACCTGGAAGGGACCCTACACCATCATCCTCATGACTCCGACAGCCATCAAAGTCAACGGCATCTCCACCTGGCTGCACCACTCCCAGGTGAAGGCAGAACAATCAACATGGGAGGTCCAGGAGTCCCAGGGTCCCCTCAAGTTAAGACTGTTTCCTGTCTTAGTCCTTCTTTCTGTCCTAGTTGGAAATGAAGGAACGGGTTGGACTTGGGAGGTGTGGAATGGAGATGGTAAACTGTTAGACAACACTTATACGGTTGGAAAAGTCATCCCCCTTCATGTTGATGTGTGTAATCTCTATGGTTGAATCTAGTTTTCAGTATGGAGGGGCTGGATCCAGTTTTGAGTGGGCTTGTCTCTCAGGGGTGTCTCATGTGGGATGGGCTTCTGGAGAATTTTATCTTTGTCCAGGCCAGAAGAGAGACGGTTATTCTTCAAGTTCAGACTACTATTGCCCTTACTGGGGTTGTGAGTCACTTACCTTAGGAGCCCTGGGGCTAACCCACCTTGGCAACCAGGACAACCTGATCCAGATATAGAAATAAGGAGACTTCCCCCACCAGTAAAATGTCCTCTGAGGGCCTGTGACCCCCTTAAAATCACTATTTGTAATCCAGCAGATCCAAAGTGGTTTACAGGACGCACCTGGGGAATACACTCTTACACTACAGGAAGGGACCCAGGGGCATTCCTCACCATACAAAAAAGAGCCATAACCCAAGAGAGACCTTGAATAGAAGCATTAGAGAGAAATGTAATGGATCTTACCCCCAGCACTCCCGGCCAAGCTCCCTCCCACCACTCCAGCTCCAGCTGGGAACTCTCACTTGGCTAACCTGCTGTAGTTCATCACCTCCTGAACGCTTCTCAACCTGCACCGGCAGGGGATTGTGGGCTCTGTCTGCATACTACTCCTCCATACTGTGTGGCAGTGGGACAGAGGCTGCCTGTAACTAACTCCACAGGAAAATGCTCTATTAGCTTCTCTCACCTGACTCTGAGTGGTAGTCAAGGTATTGGGACCTGTTTGGTAAATCCAACCTTTAAGAATCCTACTTATTTACAGTACGGTAACCTTACTTATCTTGTTGATGTCACGGGCATTAGCGTTAGTTATCAAGCTCCAAACCTCACCTGGTGGGCGTGTACTAATGGAATAGCCCGATGCATCGCTAGCTCATGTGTGAAATTTTGTGTCCTTGTCCAGATCTTTCCCCGTGTGTCTGTATATTCTAGAGAAGCAGGAAGACAGATGTTATTCCCACCTTTAAATTGGGTTTGCCAAAAGCAATTCCCCATTCTAATACCCTTACTGGTGGGACTGGGCATTGCTGGATCAGCAGCCATGGGAACTACAGCCCTGATCCAGGGTGACCAACACCTTCAGGAGTTATCAAGGTTAATCGATACTGACCTAGGACTACTCGAAGAATCTGTGGTAAATTCCTTGGCAGAAATTGTACTACAAAATAGGAGGGGCCTTGACCTTTTATTCTTGAGACAAGGTGGCCTCTGTGTGGCCTTAGGAGAAAAGTACTGTGTATACACAAATGAACCTGGAATTATTAGAGAGAGTCTGTCCTTGGTCCAAAGACATTGACCAACGGGAACAAGAAAAAGAACAATCAAAAACATGGTATTAAAGAATGTTTGATTGGTCCTTTTGGATGAC
>NW_006203407.1:75039-75562 GCF_000334495.1 Tupaia belangeri chinensis | reverse complement strand
ACATCTTTCAGAGAACAAGAAAGAAAGGAAATGTTTCCAGCTCATTTTATGATGCCAGTATAGCATTTATTTTAAAACCTGACATAAGAAAAGAATCTTAATATTTCTCATGAAAACAGATTCAAAATCCTAAGCAATTACTAGCCAACTAAATCCAAAATAGGTGAAAATAGCTAATACACCAAAACTAATTTGGGTTTTATTCCAGAAATGCAAGCTTGGTCTAATATTTAACAATAATCATTATGATCACACATGAAGAGAGTAAAGGAAAAAAAATCATACATTTATCTTAACAGATGCATAAAAAATTTTTGATAAAATTCAATAACCACTCATTGTATGAAAGAAAGAGGTGAAGAACTCTCAAAACAGAAATAACAGTGTTATTTCCCTAATCTGATAAAAATAAAACCCTACCAAAAATAAATAAAACTTACACCAATTACTACACATAATGGTACAATTTTTTTTAAAAGAGATTTTTGCTATAGGGCACAACGAATCATCCGAGAGATAGAGG
>NW_006203407.1:73962-74989 GCF_000334495.1 Tupaia belangeri chinensis | reverse complement strand
TGCCACAATCCCTTCTCCTCCATCTTCCTCTTGGGATTTTGGGCATGTACACATACTGGCCCAGCATGAGTTTTAAGTCACCAGATCCAAGACTCAAAGCGTGGTTGACTACATGGGAGTCTAGAAACGTAATATCAATATATTCCCTTTCAAATCCAAAATAAGATAAGGGTGCCAAATATGGTTACTTCACTTCAGGTGTGTATTAAAGGTCCTCTCTAAGAAAACTTGCAAATGAAGAAAAATTAAAATGTAAGAATTGGAAAGGGAAGAGACCAGCAGATGTCATAATGGTTATGTTGCTGGACTCCCATGTAGTCAACCATGGTGGTTCAACTCCTGGACCCAGAGTCTAAAACTCATGCTGGGTGCATATGCATACATGCCCAAAATCCCTGAAAGGAGAATGGAGAAAAAGGGATTGTGGAGTGGCCATTCCCACTGGGGGATGGTTTCTTGCTTTCTGTCTCTCCAATGAGTGCACATGCCCTATAGCAAAAATCCTTTTCTAAAAAGAAAAGAATTGGAAAGTCAACTGACTTTGTTTACAAACATGATTATTCACAGAAAAACCTAAGAAATATGCAAATATCTATCTATCTATCTAACCATACACACACACACACACACACACACACACATACACACACACACATACACACACACTAGAGAGATTTTTTTGCAATAGAGTGTGCTTGCTGGAGAAACAGAGAAAGAGAGAACAGAAAGTGAGAAATCATCCCCAAGGGAGGATGGCCAGCCACAATCCCTTCTCCATTCTCCTCTTGGGATCTTGGGCATGCACGAACACACACGCAGTGAAAGTTTGAAGCCACCGGGTCTGGGATTCAAACCACAGAGGGTCTTGCGGGAGTCCAGCGACATAACCATCACACAATCTGCTAGACCCACAGGTCAATATTAAAAACAAGTATTGAGATCAATTTCTATACTGAAATAAACATCCAGTGAATTAATGCCTAATAAATAAAATATTAAAAACTACTACTTAAAATAGTAACAAAAC
>NW_006203407.1:67293-69422 GCF_000334495.1 Tupaia belangeri chinensis | reverse complement strand
CTTCACTAGCAAATACTAGTATATATTTCAGAATGGACATCTTTCAGAGAACAAGAAAGAAAGGAAACATTTCCAGCTCATTTTATGATGCCAGCATAGCATTTATTTCAAAACCTGACAGAAGAAAAGAATCTTAATATTTCTCATGAAAACACATTCAAAATCCTAAGCAATTACTAGCCAACTAAATCCAAAATAGGTGAAAATAGCTAATACACCAAAACTAATATGGGTTTTATTCCAGAAATGCAAGTTTGGTCTAATATTTAACAATAATCATTATGATCACACATGAAGAGAGTAAAGGAAAAAAAATCATACATTTATCTTAACAGATGCATAAAAAATTTTTGATAAAATTCAATAACCACTCATTGTATAAAAAAAAGAGGCAAAGAACTCTCAAAACAGAAATAACAGCATTATTTCCCTAATCTGATAAAAATAAAACCTTACCAAAAATAAATAAAACTTAAACCAATTACTACACATAATGGTACATTTGGGTTTTTTTTTAGAGAGATTTTTGCTATAGGGCACATGCCTCTCTCATCAGAGAGATAGAGGCAGAGAGAAAGAAAGCGAGAAATCACTCCCCAGGGGGATGGCCATGCCACAGTCCCTTCTCCTCCATCTTCCTCTTGGGATCTTGGGCATGTACACATACTGGCCCAGCATGAGTTTTAAGTCACCAGATCTAGGACTCAAAGCGTGGTTGACTACATGGAAGTCTAGCAACGTAATATCAATATATTCCCTTTCAAATCCAAAATAAGATAAGGGTGCCAAATATGGCTACTTCACTTCGGGTTTGTATTAAAGGTCCTCTCTAA
Source organism: Tupaia belangeri chinensis (assembly GCF_000334495.1). Classification (NCBI taxonomy): domain Eukaryota; kingdom Metazoa; phylum Chordata; class Mammalia; order Scandentia; family Tupaiidae; genus Tupaia; species Tupaia belangeri. The sequence continues at coordinate 68,589 of NW_006203407.1, read as the reverse complement.
GAAAACTTGGAAATGAAGAAAAATTAAAATGTAAGAATTGGAAAGGGAAGAGACCAGCAGATGTCATAATGGTTATGTTGCTGGACTCCCATGTAGTCAACCGTGGTGGTTCAACTCCTGGACCCAGAGCCTAAAACTCATGCTGGGTGCATATGCGTACATGCCCAAAATCCCTGAAAGGAGAATGGAGAAAAAGGGATTGTGGAGTGGCCATTCTCACTGGGGGATGATTTCTCGCTTTCTGTCTCTCCAATGAGTACACGCGCCCTATAGCAAAAATCTTTTTCTAAAAAGAAAAGAATTGGAAAGTCAACTGACTTTGTTTACAAACATGATTATTCACAGAAAAACCTAAGAAATATGCAAATATCTATTCTATCTATCCATACACACACACACACACACACACACACACACACACACACATACACATTAGAGAGATTTTTTTTGCAACCGAGTGTGCTTGCTGGAGAAACAAAGGGAGAAAGAGAGGAAACAAAGAAAGAGAGAACAGAAAGTGAGAAATCATCCCCAAGGGAGGATGGCCAGCCACAATCCCTTCTCCATTCTCCTCTTGGGATCTTGGGCATGCATACACATGCATCCAGTGTAAGTTTGAAGCCACTGGGTCTGGGATTCAAACCACAGTGGGCCATGTGGGAGTCCAGCGACATAACCATCACACCATCTGTTAGTACCACAGGTCAATATTAAAAACAAGTATGGAGATCAATTTCTATACAGAAATAAACATCCAGTAAATTAATGCCTAATAAATAAAATATTAAAAACTACTACTTAAAATAGTAACAAAACGCCTCGAAAATAAATCTAATAAAAATTCAGGAAGACCACTACATGGAACTGAAAAACATTGCAGAGAGATTTTGTGGGTATTGCTAGATTAAGAACATGAGTAAATTACTGATTTTGTGGGAAACCAAGTTTCTCACCCTGGAAGAAGGAAGACACAAACATGATTTCAGAGAAAAAAGAAAGAATGCCATGTTGTTACCTTGTAAGTAAGAATATCAATAAAAACACATTAAAAAAATATTAGTCAGGGGCCAGTGGATGGCATGGTGGTTATGTTGCTGGTCTTCTGCATGGTTGACTGTGGTTTGAGTCCTGGATCCAATGGCTTGAAACTCATGATGAGTGTGTGTGCGTGCAATGTCCTAAACTCTGAAAATGGAGGGTAAGGAACTGCGGCCTGGCCATCCCCCTGGGGGGGTGATTTCTCACTTTCTGTCTGTCTCTGGTGAGTGCACATGCCCTACAGTGAAAATCTCTCTC